>NC_056737.1:855468991-855508991 GCF_019279795.1 Protopterus annectens | reverse complement strand
TAATGTAAAAGCAGCTTTTAGTTTCAAAATATTACTAATCGAATATGTTTCATTTAATGCTGGATGTACTGTAGCATTAGTTCTTACCTGGCATTGCAATTCCTTAAAATCTAAAAAATATTGTATTGGTCCACCCCTCTGCCTCGAATCCACATGATCAATAATCATGAACTTAAAAAATGATTTTGATGTTCACAAATGTGTTTAAAAAAGGCATTCTTCAAATCTTTGCTCTGAGTGTCATAACAATGTTGATAAATCCTAGTTCTTAAATTTTGCTTAGTTTTTCCACTATAAAAACATGTATATTTCTGACATAAGGCAGCACAGACTACACTTTTTGTGCCACAATTGTATTTTTCCAAAGTTTAATTGTCCCGAAACTAACCACTTCTGCCTGGCTCCCTTCTAAAATATATTTGCACTGGGAACAGTGACCAAACTTGGTCACTTTTCCATCCTGATCGATAATCCTGTCTCTCTCTAAAAGGGTTTTTAGGCAAATGTCCTTTTTGTAGACAATGCATTGGGTTTCACCCACAACTCTAATATAATCTGGATCAACCCTAAAGACAGCTAAGAACTAATGCTACAGTACATCCAGGGCTAAATGAAACATATTCTATTAATAATATCTTGAAACTAAAAGCAGTTTTTGCATTAGAAAGTTTTTTTTATTTTTATTAAAATATTTTCAAAGTTGAACATGCATTAGTTAGAAGAACTGTATGTGTATTCATAATACATTTTTTTTCTTTTGGGTTATTATTTTATACATTTGTTGTGGTGCCTTTTATTTGTTAATTTGGTTAACTATGGGAAAGAATTAATCAATCATGGTGCATTTGATGTGCTTATAAGAGGATTTTGTACTGCTGTTTTTTTATTCTGAGGAAGTCCTTGACATTTGGGAAGAAAGCGCTATATAAAACTTAATTTTAGAGTGACTGTTTTCCATGGTTTCATCCTTTATTTATTTTTATTGAGTTTGTATTGTGAGTGGAATTTTGAGTTTGTCTATTTGTGATGGATGGAGCCGTTAGTACAAACATCTCTTCACCTAGAGCTCTACGAGCTTCATTTAATGACTTGAGTAGATCGGTTGGTAATTTAACATTACTGGTACAATAACTTTCTCAGCAGATGGCTAACATTTCTGGAGACAGAGAACCTATTGCTTATTTAAATAATCAGAGTCTGTATTGTCCTGGGCTTGGAACTCAGAACTTCAGCTTTAGTGTCATTACACCAAACCAGAGATCACAAGGGTACTTGATTAATCAATTGGAATCCTCCGTTAGCAATCCAACAAGCTATGGGATTGCTAGATCTGAAGGTATATTTTTACAATGCAAGTTCTTTTTTAAGAGAATGGCTTGGCAAAGGTGCAGGCTGGCGTTTAGTCGTAGAAGACAGATCCAAGTTTTTCAGAACTGTGGATAAACAATTAAAGCTTTTGGAGGACTCGGTTTTAAAATATCATAAGATACAGCTTGAAAACGGTTATTTCAAGGAATGTCTTCGAGGTGAACAGGACCTTCAATGCTTAAGAATGTGGAAGTACCCAAATGGACTAGAAAGGGACTCTGAGCTGCATAGTGAGTTACTAGAATTATTTAACAGACATGGATGTGAGTTATTCTATGTTGTAATCAAAGACAATGAAAGAAAATTGCAAGTCCTTTTTGATACTATTTCTAAATTAGACAATAATTTAAAATCTGATTTATTGTTTGAGTAAAAAGACCAGTACTACACACTATTTACCAGGATTGACTGTTTGTTGGTTGACCTTAAAAATAATAAAAAATAAAAAGCTGTTAAGAGATGAAAGGGATTATGAGGTGTGTAAAGCCTACCACTACCTCCTCATAACAGAATTAAATCTAATCCTGGCAATATTGCTACTTTTAACAAATTGGATAACAGAAATGATACTCCTACTGTCTCGAACATACAAGCTGTTGACTGTTTAGAATACTCCCCTCCCCCTCTGAGGAGGTCCAACAGACTGAGGAACCGGAGGGAAGAAAATCAAATAGAGTATGTGAACAGACCAGGGCAATATCAGAGAGGCAGTGAGAGAGGGAGGGGGAGGGGCAATTAACAGATGATGCTTTATGTGATATAATTTTGAACAGTAATTGTGATTTTAATATTTACAGCTATAGTGACAAAGAATTGACTAGTACCTGTGTAGATTTGTTTGAAAAAAGGTTTATCTTATGTCCCAGTTAGGAGGGCTAAAATTGATGATGTTTTAATTAATTTAAAGTTGTTTTCTAGGAATTTGAATTTTGTTTTTTATTTTAAAGATTCTAATGACTTGGGCAGGTCAGATACTGGTTGTAAAAGACCCAGTATATTTAATCCTCCCCTGCACCCAATTGTTTATATTTTTGATAAAATGTGTGAATATGAAATATGGAAGTTATTAAGTCACAAAGAAAATGACAACAGGCATAGATATAATCTAAGCTTTGATGAGGCTGAGTTGTTAGGAATAATTTGTAACAAAAACAATCTCAGGGTCATGAAACCTGACAAGGGTGGGAGCCTTGCTATAATGAATAGAAATGACTACAACAACAAAATGTTCACGTTATTATACACTGCTTCCTATGAGGAGACTAGTATTAATGAGATGGATAGTTCTTATCATAAAATCAGCTCATTACTAGAAGACTTATTTATTAATAAACACATTTCTTCCTCCGAGTATAATGCTTTACAAGTTGCAAATCGAAGGAACCCCACCATTTTTGGTAAACTGAAAATACACAAAAACATCAATGACCCACCACTGAGGCCTATAGCTGATGCAAAAGCTTCTAAAATTTTTCCAATAGCTAAATTTACTAATTGCCAAACTAAAAACATATTACACAATTATGCTTTTTGTTTTAGAGTTTTGTGGTATTTTTATCAAAAAGTTTCGAATGATATGTATAGGGATTAACTCATTTTCATTACTGTTGATGTCAAAGATCTTTTTTCTGTCATCCCCCCATATGACAGGGGTTGAATGGTTGTACCTTTATTTATGCCAACACTCCGATCTTGATCACAATAAGATTTTAACTCTAACGAGCTTAATTTAGATTGTTTTAGAAAAAAATTTCATTGTTTTTGAACACCAATTGTTTAAACAGAGAAATGGTGCAGCAATGGGGGCAGCCTCTGCCCCCATTTTTTCTAATATTGTGTTAGCATATTGGGAGACCAACTATGTTCTTAATTCTTCTTTTGCTAACAGTTGGTCCCTTTATGGAAGGTTCTTGGATGACATTATAATTTTTGGACAGACACATATTCAAGGTTAGAACAATTTTTCAAATATATTCATACTGCTACTGATTTCTTGAAATTCACCATGACTTCACATACTGAAAAGGTAAATTTTCTGGATGTTACTATTCTAAAGAGTAGGAAGAACAAACAGTTTGAGTTTACAATTTACAGAAAACTCACCTACTCCAGCACATTATTACACTTCAAAACCATCAATACCATCAAAAGAAATCATTAGTAAAGGGCCAGTGTGTTCAGCTGGCACAAATGGTATCTGATGAAATGGAATTTCAAAATGAGTGTAAATCACTGAAGTGCGTGTTTGAGAGCCAGATTCTTTTTGGATAACATCCTTAGTGAACTTCAGGGTAAGAGAGCCTTTGGATATTTTGCCCCACTTTTAAGTTCAGCTAACCATGGGCTTACTACTTTTATTGCTGCAAACAATAACACAGATAAAGACAAATTTTTTAAAGCAATTGTTCTTCCCTACATTAGTGATTTTTTTTATATCAGGGGCATCATATGGAAAAAACGGTGAGTCTTTAGGACTGATCCAGATTATATTAGAGTTGTGGGTGAAACCCCACGCATTGTCTACAAAAAGTATATTTGCCTGAAAACCCTTTTAGAGAGAGACAGGATTATCAATCAGGATGAAAAAATGACCAAGTGTGGTCACTGTTACCAGTGCAAACATATTTTAGATGGGAGTCAACAGAAGTGGTTAGTGTTGTGATCATTAAACTTTGGAAAAAATATTATTGTGGCACAAAAGGCATAGTCTATGCTGCCTTATGCCAGAAATGTACATTTTTATATTGGAAAAACTAAGTGAAATTTAAGAACTAGGATTTATCAACATTGTTATGACATTCAGAGAAATGATTTGAAGAATGCCTTATTTAAACACATTAGTCAACATCAAAATCATTTTTAAGTGCATGATTATTGATCACATGGATTCAGGGCAAAGGATTGGACCAATACAAGGTTTTTTAGAGTTTAAGGAATTTCAATGGCAGCTAAGAACTAATGTTACAATACAATCAGGGCTAAATGAAACCTATTCTATTAGTAGTATATTGAAACTAAAAGCTGCTTTTGCATTTTAAAGTTTTTTATTTTTATTAAAATATTTTCGAAATTTAACATGCATTAGTTAGAAGAACTGTATGTGTATTCATAATGCATTTTTATTTTCTTTTGGGTTATTATTTTAGATATTTTTATGGTGTCTTTTATTTTTTAATTGGGCTAACTGTGGGAAAGTATTAACTAACCAATCATAGTGTGTTTGATGTGCATATAAGAGGATTTTGTACTGTTGTTTTTTTATTCTGAGGAAGTACTTGACATTCGGGAGGAAAGCACTAAATAATTTAGAGTGACTGTTTTCCATGGTTTCATCCTTTATTTATTTTTATTGAGTTTATCCACTCCATACTCAAATCTGACCATCTTGTTGTGGCCATTTACCTGAAAACATGCTATGTTGCCACTATTAAATCTTCTACATTCAAGGATTACTCCAAAATTAATTACTTACTATTTAATTATCTTAAAGATAATCACAAATAGCATAGCTCCACAGAAAACCTTGTACTTAAGGCTGCTGCCTTCTCTAAATGCTACTCCTTTTTAGATACATGTAGTGAGACATTGATGCCCATGTGGCATAAACATGATGGCAAGTTTAAAACTAACACCATATGGTGGAACTCCCACATCAACAAACTCCATAATAAAAAAAAAAAATCTCTTAGCCATCTATAAAAGATCTCCATGTCATCATTATAAAAGGGATCTAAAATTGATAAGCAAGTCCCTCAAGATTACTGTTCAGAAAAGCAAGGCTTACTACCTACCTACAATTGCAATCAATTCAAAAGACAACTATAAGGCAGTCTTCAGCTACACAGGAAACTTAGAAGTCACTAACAAATCTGTGCTGGATTTATCTCTAATGGTACCACCGTCTGTGTCCTCAAAGAGTTTCCTAATATTCATGAGGTCCAGTTTTCTTCCAGCTTTATCCAATCCACCCTTCCTTCTGCCCCATCTCCCCTCATACCTGTCCTTCTGAAATCAGTCTGGAGTATGTCCTTTTGACATTTTCCAGAATGTCGTCTGAGACACTTTGTAGCACCTAGCAAGATCCCTCCATCAACTCTTTAACCTGAGTCTCTCCACTGGTTACATTCTAGAGGTGTGGAGAACAGCTGTTGTAGCACCCTTGAATAAAGGTGGTTCCTCTACTGGCCATAATAATTACAAACCTATTCGACTCACTGGTATTATTTGTATGGCTATGGAATGTATTATAGCTGAACTAATAAACAACTGCATAAATGACCTTATATCCCAGGGTATATATCTGGTCAGCTTATTAAAGGCAGATTGTATCTTCTCAACTATGAGTTTTTCAAAAGGATTACTAAGGCAACAGTCCACACATATTATCTGGATCTTGCCAAGACCTTAATCATTATCCCTCATTCTGGGACTATTGACAAACTGTCTCAACTATACATTAACCCATACATATTCTGCTTGATACCAAATTGGTTATCTGATAGAATCAGTAAAGTTAAGGTTGGGTATTTTCTCCAGACAGGAAAACATCATCAGCAGGGTCCCGTGTGGCTCTGCCCTGGCCTTATTCTCTTTGGCATATACTGCTACAATACAAAAGCTGATATCAAGGTGCTATGGTTAACAAAATTTGATGATGATTGTAAATTAGGAACAGTTATCAAATCATATTCTTATGTTCAAATTCTCCAGCAAGCACTGTATCAAATAACTGTGTTAATTGTGTTAACAGTGGGCCTTAATGCCAAGAAATTCAGTACAGTTTTTTTTTTTTGGTAAAGAAAGTACCATTACCAGTTATCATCACATTCCACTTAAATCTAACATACTCAATGGGGGCTTGGGTAGCTATGTTGATAAAAAAATCATCTTTAACATCATATCTCTGTCATAGGTAAAACATTATTCTATCTTGCATATCAAAGAAGTTATAGTCACATATTATCCCTTCCTTATTAGGCCCATCATTGAATATAATGTCTCCTTTGGCATGTAATCCATTAAGCACTTAAGCAGTCTAGACAGATCTCAAAGCTTCCTAACTAAAATGATTTATGTCTTAGTACCTGCATCTGATCTGACAGGCTAAAAGCCTTATTCTTCTTTTCAGTTAGGGGATAATCTGTGCTTAGCCTTAACACATTCTGAATGACCCAGCACTCTTTGAACTTCTTCAGCTAACCGGAACCAGTGGTAAAGTAAGCACCTGCTCTAGAGAAGTAAGCCATACTTACTGCCACATTAACAATGCTCGCTGGGGCATCAGGTACACTTATCCCCTATTTAGGGAACTTGATTTCCTTACATGCCAAACAGAGTACATCTCTGACATGAAAGCTAGTCTGGATAACTAAATGGGCTGACAATGTTCCACCAGAGATATCTAGGGGGAAATCTACTTAATGCAGGGCAGTTGTTAATCTCCCACTAAACGTTTGGTGATATATCTGAGCTTCCTGATGTCTCTGTGGCTGTAAACCTAATAAGAGCTTCTGTGATATAGCTACCTACCTATCTTTCTCTGCCTATCTATCCATATCACAGTACAGCCCACACATTTATCTCTATCTCTCCTTCTCGCACTCTCTCTCTCTCTATATATATATATATATATATATATATATATATATATATATATATATATAGCTATCTGGTTTGATTCTCAGCTAGAGCGTCTTCTGCGTGGAGACATTCGTGAATGGGGTGTACCTTTGTTGAAGGTTGTGTGTCAGGGCTGATAACTCGGCACGTAAAAATCAACTACCAATCATTAGCGGAACGGAGTTCGCTGTGCGATTTCTAACCGGGAAAAGCCGAAGACACAAACATATATATATATATATATATATATATATATATATAGATATAGATATATAGATATATATATAGATATATATATATATATATATAGATAGATGTGTGAGTGTGTGTGTGTGTGTGTGGGTGTGTGTGCGCGCATGGTGTGTGTGTATGCGCATGCGCGCACACACACACACACACACACACACTTTTTTATAGAAATGCAGATGAGACTTGCCTATCATTAAAGGAAGAAAAAATGAGGATACCCTCTGTTACAAGAATTACTTGTTTAAGTTTCAACCAGCAATATTACTATGTTTTGTCATAAAGTTGGGAAAACTCTAATGTGTTGCGATCATTTTTCATCATCACCACTACAGCAGTTTTTTATGCAAGTCATAACTAAGAAGAAAGAGGAACCCTATCATCAGTGAAGGTGTGATAAAGGTTTAATGAAATGTGTCTGCTTGAATTATTATGTCAAGGCCTACTTACTGTTTACAGGCAATGAATTATTTCTACAAAAATAACATTAACATTTAATGTCTTACGATGGAAGTAACTAATTTTTGGGCTGCTGCTGCAGAAATTGTTACTATTTTGTAAATGCAACCATTTCATTGGAAAAACAGGGAAACAAATGCATTTCCTTTTGAAAAAGTAGTACGGGAACTCTGTTGCAGTGCTTTCCTAATTGATGTCATCCCTGTCTTAATACAGTAATGTAGCCACTTGTTTATATCATTTCATATACCAGATCATTCTGCAATATATCTGTTTCTTAAAATGAACAGCATAACAATCTGTAGGCATATCCTGAGGGGGAATGGGATGGCAATATGACAGAAACCATTTTAATTAAAACATCATTTAATAAACTGTTCAGTGTAAGAGGGACTCTCTTTCTGTGTGGCACAGCAACACCAGCATGACAGGAAGGATGTAAGAACAAGACAAGCATTCATAACTTGAGTAAATGCAGTTTTAGATTAGCTATTTTCACCTGAATAGATATTAGTGTTTGGTCTGCTGCATTTCTACCCTCACCTCATCCGGACGTTGCTCCCTCTTTTGCTGCAGTGACCAACGGTACTATACAAATTCACGCCAGTCCTAGCAGTCTGAATAACACTACCAAATTCATAAATTCCAATGCCCTGGATCAACTAAGCCATAGTCCTACCAGGGGCTCCAATATCCTAGACCAGGTCATTACCAACATGGGAAATTGATGCTCCACACCTATAGTCACCCCCTCATTGGTCAGGTCAGACCATAAGCTAATCACCCTTAACATCCACATCCCACCCCCACCCCCCAGTAAGAAAACTTCCATAAAAAACTTCTCCAAAGCCAACTTCATGCTACTCAAGTCAGAAGTTACAAACTTCATGACACCCAAGCAGACGGGAACTGAAAGTTCGACTACTGAGTCCTACACTAAGGCACTGAACAAGCACATCCACTTATGCATGAATCATGCCATCCCAAATAGAACCAAGATGCTCTCCTCCAAAAAAAGGAAGCCAATCTGATGGCACCCTGCCATACACAAACTTTACAACAAAAGGAAGAAACTGCTGCAGAAAAGAGGAAAATCCCAGGATGCAAAAACTTCCTTACCAGCCTCAGTAAGAAGCTGAGATCCCTCATAAAATCCTCCAAAGCTAGTTACGAAAATAAAATTGACAAATGTTCCAAAAACAACCACAAGGCATTCTATAACTATGTCAAGAATCTAAATGGCAATGCTTAGATCTGCTCTGAGCTACAACAGAATGGCATTAAATATACTGATCCCAAGGATATTGCCAATATCATGGCAGATCGATTCAGTGCCAACTTCACCCTCCCTCTCACCCCCTAAATGGCCCATCTCAATAACGGAAGATTGACAAATTCCAGTAATAATGGCCACATAAGTAAAAGACGCACTCTCCAAAGCTAACAATACAGCATCCATGGGACCAGATGACATCCCGGCCTGTGTACTACATGAACTACAAAATCAAATGACACCTCACCTAAGTGTCATGTTTAATCATACACTCACCTCAGGCTTCATGCCCACTGAGTGGCACACAGCTACAGTTATCCCACTCCACAAGGGGGGATCCACCTTGGATCCTGGGAACTACCACCCCATCAGTCTGGTGAGCCTGATCTGCAAGGCCATGGAAGGTATTATCATGGAACTTATAAACAAAGATATTGGCAACCTTCAAACACTGAACCCCACCCAGTTTGGGTTCGTGAAGGGCCAATCTTGTCTCCTGAACCTGACTGACTTCTTCGAATCAGTCTCCAGAGCCATCCACACAGCCTATCTGGACCTTGCCAAGGCCTTTGACACCATCCTCCACTCTGGAATCATAGATAAACTTACTAAGCTGGGCATTAATCATTACGTCACTCAATGGGTTGCCAACTGACTTACTGACAGAACCCACACTGTAAAAGTAGCTGACTCCAAATCCAGCTCCAGACAAGTGACAAGTGGAGTATCTCAAGGTTCAGTCCTGAGACCTATCTTGTTTGGCATCTACTTCTCTGAAGTACAGGCCAACACTAAGGGACTCTGGCTAACAAAGTTCGCAGATGACTGCAAACTGGGAGCCATTATTGAATCCCCAAATGATGTGGATACTCTGCAAAAGGGCCTTACAGAAACAGTTGCTTGGTGCCAGAACCATGGGCTCAAGCTCAATGCCAAGAAATGTGTAGTTATCCCCTTTGGGAAAAAACATGTACCCGTGAATTACCACATAGGTGGCAGTACACTAAACACCGAAAGTGTGATAAGGGACTTAGGGACACAGGTGGACAGTGGTCTCACCTTCAATAACCACATCACCACAACAGTCAGGAAATCCTTCTATGTGGCACACCTCATCACTAAGGGCTTTTCATCCAGAAAAAAGGAGGTCATCGTCCCACTGTAATCATCCTTCATTAGACCCATTATAGAATACAACGCCCCATTTGGTATGTACCTCTCAAGACATCTGCAACAACTGGAAAGGCTGCAGAAATACCTCACTAAAAGAATCACAGGCCTAAAGCAGATGCCCTAAGCTGACCGCCTTAAAAAACTCCAGCTATACTCTGTTGCATATCTTCTACTCTGAGGCGATCTCTGCTTAACATACAAGGACATGTCAAACCCAAAGCTGTTGGACATGCTACACTTAAAGAAATCCCAGTCCCTCAGAGCCACACACTCCATCTAAACCTTGTCATCACAATAAACAAAACATGCTAGAGGGATAGGTTCCTGACCCAGAGACTCCCCAGACTCTGGAATAGATTGCCCATACATGTCAAGCAGAGTGCCTCTTTGGCCCTCTTTAAAAGGAACCTTGATGATGGGATGTGAGATATGAAATTCACCCCGGGGATCACGTCAGTCACCCTGTTAGACAGGGGTCCAGGAAAGTAAATAGTGTGGGAAGAAATAGCCAGGAAATTGTTATAGCTAGGCTTGTATAGGCCCTAGGGCCAATAGCCTAGTACCAGCCTATGAACCTATGAAAAATCTTTCCACAAACTGTTGTACTACATCCATAACAAAATCAACAGTTAATGCTAGAACATTTGCACTGCAGAATATGGTTTTGTTGAGCAGCAGCACATAGCAAAAACATGGCTAAGCCTTTCTCATCAGAGACTAAGTCACTCAGTAAGTGTCTCGCCATTAAACATGTTCTTCCTTACAATATTACAATCATATATTGTTACATCCCTTTAATTTTACAAAAATACATTTTTTTAAATTGCAATAATCAAATTCTCCATTGTCTAATATGTTTATATATATATATATATATATATATATATATATATATATATATATATATATACACAAATATAAAAAGTGTGCACACCCCTGTTAAAATGCCAGGTTTTTGTGATTTAAAAAAATGAGACAACAATAAATAATTTCAAAATTTTCCCACCTTTAATGTGACCTATAATCTGTACAATTCAATTAATAAACAAACAAATCCGTTAGGGGGGAAATATAAAAAATAAAAAATGTACAATAAGCTGGTTGCATAAGTATGCACACCTTTAAACTAATACTTTGTTGAAGCATGCAGAAATGTAAACCAAAAAAACGGTTTACATTTTTGCAAACATAAAGTCGGAGCCATGACAACGGACCAAACTCACGTATTATACTGTTAATGTATGCCAATGGCTAAATATATAGCCACTGGCATAAAAAAACATGCACAACACATAAAAAAGAACATTTAATGTCATGGCCACACTAACGCAAAGTAAAATCGCAGTGCATCAGTGCGCAAACAGGATGACAATGAAAATATATTTACATGTAATAAAACTGCAATGTAACACATTTCATGAATTCCCCATAATAGTCAATGGCACGCATGCTACACCACAACCATGGCGCAAGGGTTGCTAAGGGTCTGTGACAGTGTTCTGCACAGCAACTAGGAATTAGTAGTCAATGCCATGCAAATGAGACAAGTAATACTGAATCGCAAAATCCCCGCCGGCGTAAGGATGTACCTCACAATGTAGCAGTACAACACCGAGGTGTGGCCTGGAGATAAAGATGACATCAAGAGAGGGGTGCGCCACCTTAGCTGTAAGCACATTGGAGCATTGCTAATCCGGTTTGCCTATTGCTAAGTAAAGCTGCAGGATAGGGGTGTGGAAGTAGCCATAGCTTTGCTTAGCTGAGAGCACACAAGGTAACTGAAAGCACATGTGAACGTGGATGAAAAAGTGCTCGAAACCCGGTAAACGGCTGTGCGCAGCGTGCACACAGCTGAAACAGGAAGGATACGGGAAGACAATAAGGAAATGCTGCAGCATGGTAATTGGAGTACAAATAAGTAATACTTAGGAACCCACAGTGGGCCATTGACAACAGCTAACAAGGCTGCTAGCAGCTACCTGCAGAACCGGAAAAGGGAGGTGCCATACTGTAAAGAAAAGAGAACTGTCACAGCAGAACAAAGCAAACTTGCAGTAGATCAGCTACATAACACATTTCGCTACACAATCCTGGGTTGGGAAAGTACAAAACAAGAAAGCCGGCAGCTGGATGCATGCCTGACAATGGGAGGGGAATCGGATTGAAAAGTGAAGTAAAGAGCAATAGATGAATCACGGCAGCCAAGCATAATTCAACACCAAAGGTCTCACAATAGCAGTACCTGCTGTAAAACCCATAATTAAGATACCCTGCAGCTGGAATTGCACATACACACCCAATTACACCAGCAGCATCCATAGCACAATAGTATAAAGTGTGAAAGCACCTCACACACACTTGTGTATTCCAAGACATTCTGCACCATTGGTGTATACAGACGGGGAACTTTTAATATGTACATGTTAGGGGCTGCCATACCTTTGATTCACCAGCATGTGTTGGAGACTGACGGTGGTGTGGAAGATGATGCTGACAACCATCTCAGGCACTGGAGGAGAAGAGTGTTCAGACCAAGGGTAACCTGCCAGGGGCTACATGATCTGTAGATAGTAGAGCGTTACAGGTTGGACAGGGACACCATACAGCAACTTGTTGAGCTGTGCCGGCCACGCCTCAGAGCCAGAAATAACAGAGGGGAACCCATCCCAGTGGACACGAAGGTATGTGTAAGCTTGAGAATACTAGCCACAGGTAGCTTTCAAAGGCCAACTGGGGATATCATGGGGATCTCACAGGCATCAGCATCCAGGGTACTCCACCAGTTCCTGGATGCCATGTTACCACATGCCAGTGAGCACATATACTTCCCCCAAACACAGGAGGAGTTGGCCAGCAATATGCATCTCTTCCACCATGTGGCAGACTACCTGGAGGTACTGGGTCCAATAGACTGCATGCACATACACATCAAGACACCCCCCGGTGAGCAGGGTAGGCGCTACATAAACCACAAGGGATACCCCTCCATCAACTGCCAGGTCGTGTGCAATGCCCAGGGCATTATCATGGATTTGTGTGCTGGCAGCCCTGGAAGCTATCACAGCTCCCACATCTGGCATGCCTCACAGCTGTATCAGGTATTTGCCAGAGGGAACATCCCATATGGCCACCTGGTGGGGGATGCTGGCTATGCACTGGAACTGTGGATGATGACTCCCATCAGAAATGCACACACACCCATGCAAGAATGCCATAATGAGGCACACGCAGAAACCAGAATCATCATAGACCGTGTGTTTGGGATGCTGAAATCATGGTTCTGTTGCTTGGACATATCTGGTGGAGCCTCGCAGTACTCTCTAGGCATATGTGCCCACATCTTCATAGTATGTGCCATGCTACACAATATGATCCTGCGGAAACAGCTGCAGCAGGGACAGAATGGTGAAGGCCCTCACAGCCCACCACCATTGCCAAGAGCCCCACACGCACAAAGGGACTCAGACCACGAACACCCTGTGCCAGCCCCAGTAGGCAGACGGATGCATGCCCAGTATGCCCATGCCTTGGCAAAGAGGGAACGTATAGCACACACGCTGACAATGTAGGCACCTATGGACTGACACCCTTCTCCACCTGCACACATAGCAAAAATGGATGGCGCACACACAAGCCCACCTGTAAATTGTCATGTATAGGTGGTTTACTGTGTGCATCCTACATAGGCAGCCCTCAACTATTGTACACACAACTGCCACTGGCACAAGGTAAGTCAATACCTGAACAGTAAATTGAGCTATCAGCATGTGTCGATACTGTATGTATAGGTTTATAGGTACATAGGTAGGTACATGCCTAACTGCCCAAGGCCATTCATAAGCCTAGCCAAAATGTGTCTGCTGTCGCCACCCCATTGATTAACTAACTGTCCCTCTGTGGAGCAAAGCCAATTGCAGGATCCCTGGGGTGTATCCACTGTTCCCCACCCACTCTGCAAGGATTCCCTGGAGTGTTAGTGAGGGGCTCCGTATAATGTAAACAGGGTTGTAGTTCCAAATCATGGGGAGTACCCTTGACTTAAATCTGTCACTCCAGCATCTTCCAGTTATGGTTGTGGCAAGGTATAGCTCATTACAGTGTGTGGCTCACTGTGACATGGATTCCCATAGGTGGAGCATATCCATTAAGCCTGACTTGGACACAGCTTTGTTGGCCAGCAAATATCATCTCTGAGTAAACGAGATGCCACTGAGTAATGCAAGCATTTATGCAGTCTGGCAGCATAGGACACATGTCTGAGGGCATTATCCCTCTTTGCGAGGTACATTAGTGGCCCATCCAGCTGTCGGATGTGTCCTCTGAGGTACATCCAAAATGGGTTATCATTCCTGATGATGGGATTTATGAGTGATGAGTAAAGGGGCACAATAACCTAACTCTGTTTAGATGCGAACCCTTAAGTAATCAGACGGCCTACATAAACGGATGTCCTAACTACTTCGCAGATATGATTGTCAAAGGAGAGATCACTACCGTCGTCTGAATTATAATGTCTGCAACTCATGTGTTAATATGTGTGTGTGTAGTTTCCCAAAATGGAATGACCATGCAGTATGTGGCCTTTAGCTGTAGGCCAAGACTCTGACACCCTGTGTTGGTCTATGTGAGACCCCTTGAAGGACGTCTGTGACAGCTGGACTGTCAGTTATGGCTCCCAGTCGGCAGTAATCACCAAACACCACCTGCTGTAGTCCACCTGTGTTAGCCCGTACCTCTGAGAAGTATATGGCAAACAGTAGGGGTCCTAGGACTGAGTCCTGTGGGACACCAGTTGTGACTGGTCAAGAGTTGGACCTGGAGGCTGCTAGGCTTACCATGTGGGTTCTGTGTGTAAGCCTGTTGGCAAACCAACCTGTGATGTATGGGTGTATGTACTGGCTGGTGAGTGTAGAAATAATACCTGAATGGGGAATGGTGTCAAAACCCTTGCCGAGGTCCAAGTAGTATGTGTAAACTACCACACCCCACACCTAAAGTCTAGGTGACTGTAAGATGTCAAACAGGTTCAGTAGGCATGATCTGCACTCAGTCAAGCTGACCTGGGTTGGGTCAAGTGTCTGGAGGTTACCATTGTCTATTTTAATGAGTGCCATGAGGATGCACTCCATAGCCATGCAGATCAGGCTTCTCAGGCTTATGGGGTGGTAGTTACCATGGTCAATTGTGTCACCACCTTGGTGGAGTGGAATAGCTGTTGCCATGCACCAGTGAATGGCCATGTAGCCTTTGTGGAGGCTGATGTTGAATTGCTATATTAGGCGGGGGGTCACTTTGTCTTGTAGTGTCTGCAGGATGCAGTCTGGGACACCATCTCCCCCATTGATGCTCTGTCATGCCATTTGAAAGGGCCATTATCATCTGTATGTCTCAGATGTCTGGGATACTGTACATTTTGGGTATTGTTGTGGGCCCTGTAGGGAGTGAAGCTTGCTCCGAATGTATCATCAAGTGTGTTGGTGATATCAGTAGGGTCAGCATATTCAGTGCAATATTGCACCAGCACAGTGAAAATCTGTGTGTTACTGCTTACATCCTTGACATAGCCAAAGAAGCCTTTGTGGTCATATTCCAAATCCATGCCTATTTACCTGTGGATGTCAGCCTTGGATGATTACATGAGTAACATAAGTATCTTGCCAATACTGGTCACAGACGTCTGCATGTCTTGGGATTTGCTGTTGTTCTGGACTACTGTCTTACTTCTGTTGTATAGCTTGTATAATGCAGGGGTTCAGCAGACTGGTGTCCTTGTGTAGGAGTAGTGAGTCCTGGTTTACCATTGATGGCATGACCCATACATCTTTGTAGGTGCTTATAGAGTGCATTTGTAATTCTGTCTGTATCTTGAGCAGTGTCATCCCTGAGCATGGGGGCTGTGAACCCTCCCACCTCTGTCGTTAGTACTGTGAATTTAGCTGTAGGAAAGGTATTCACTGTGTATTCCTTGGGTGGGGGAGATGGTTGGGAGTGGAAATCATCAGTGAATAGTTCATGGTCAGATCTAAACAGTGACCAGTTTACCTCTGCTGTAGTGCACCTGTTGCACATGTCAGTGATTACCACTTCTAGTATGTTTTCACCTCTTGTTAGACCATCTACCAACTGATACAGGCCATATGAGGTAATAAATCCCAGGAAGTGCTGGGCCTGGAAGTGAATACTCGAGTAGGTTATCCAGTTAAGTGTAGGGTAGCTGACATTGACCAATAACAGGGTGTCTGGTAGGAATGTCATGTTTACCACTTTCTCCAGATAGTTGTAGTGGTGCTCCTGGGTCATGGAGGGTTATCTGTAGCAGCTCACAGTTTGCATTGCAGTCATGGCTGATGTTAGCTGCACATGGATGATGACAGAGGTATCATGCTGCCCCACTAACTTGGAGGTGTAAGTATCCCTGATGAATATGAATACATCCCCTCCATGTCTGTGCCAGTCCATGTTCAGTGGCTGAAATGTGTGTTATGGGTTGTAGTCTGGTAGTGTCAGTGTGCCCACAGGAGCCTCATACAGGTCCCAGTCACAGAACAGATGTAGATGTTGTCCATACTGAGGGGTGCTGTGAGTGCGTGCATGTTGTGAGTACTGCCCCTGGTGTTAAGTAGCCTAACCCTCATTGATTCCGCTATTGTGCAGTTCATGGAGGTGAGATTCATCTCTGAGACCTGCCTAAAAATGGCACCATGGGGGCGCCAACAGCCTTGCCCAGCATTCCAAAGCCTTAGGCTGACACATGCAAGTTGGTATGGCACTGTTGCAGGCATGTTTCCCATCTGTGCTTGTGTCCCATCTTTCCTGTAGGTAACCTACTGGTAAGCAATACAAAGCCTGAATCCTATACATGTCCACTAGCTTCCAAGATAGGCTTTTGGAGTGATTATGTATCAGTAGTCTGTATGCTATTGCTGTACTTAACTGTTGTCTGACTACATGGTGATTTTACACTGTATATTGTGATCAGAAAACTCTGTATAATCACATATGATGTTGGAGATGGCCTGCAATGTAGAGGTTCATATATAGGTAGTAGACTATCTGCCCAAGGGCATTCAGAAGCATAGCTACAGTGTGGTGGCTTTAGCTGCACCATTGATGAAGTAACTGAGCCTCTGTCAAACATAGCCAATGAAGTGATTCCAGGCAGAGTTGCTGGAAGCTGTTGAAGACTGGGGTGCTGTAGGGTGATGGGGCACATGGGGATCTCAAAAGGGCATGTTAACATGACAACCCAACAGCATTCAATTTCCCCAACAGGTCTTGCAGCTATAAAACTGGAGTAGCTCCCCCACACCCTGGCTATATGTTTCTGGGATACATGATCCCAGGGGTGTATATACTGTTGCCCAGGGGCTATGCCAAATGTAGTTATGATGTTAATGTATAGTCTCTCAATTCATGTGTTATGTCGGTATTTCGAGAAGCTCACTGTGTGTGGGTGGCTTCACCTGTTGTGTAGCCAAGCTTACACATAGGATTCATGGACATAGGAAATAGGCAGAAGGAACGTTAATGTCAATAGTGTAATGGCTACAGCATTTGCATATTATCTGTGCAGTCCTGGTTCAACTCCCAATAAAGTCAGAGATGATTTACATGTTACATAGTATACCTTAATCACAGGTTGCATATATAGGTAGCATTCCAAAGAATAATAAACATTTGGAACACACATAAACCCATGTGTGCTGGAGAGTACAGTTAACAGACAATGTAATGTTATGTAAGCACATAGTGAGAGGTTACGTCACTGAAATGTATATATTCTGAGTAGTTAGCAGAAGTGGCCATATTTGCGTGCACAGGTTGTAGGATGTAAAGTTTGTTTAACTGTGTACAACCGTTGGTATAATGTCACACAAACACCATTAAACCTGCATACAACTGTTTAAATTAGCCTTAATCTTTAGTAAAACATGTATAATACATCACAGGTGTTGAGCACTGGACCATGCACACCATAGTCATGGGACCTAACACTAAGCCACCTAAACTGTATACATGGTAAGTGGTCGTTAGCCTACACCTTACACTACAGGCATTTCACAGTACAGACCACAAATGGGACAGTCACTTTGTGTACATATGTACTGTACATTGTAATGTACTGTAATGTGTGATTCAACATATACAAGTCTACATATGTATAAGTGTTACAAATTAATACTAAATATATATATATATATATATATATAAATATATATATATACATGTCACTGATGTGTGCACATAGAAATATGTATATATATATATATATATATATATATATATATATATATATATATATATATATATATATATATATATATATATATATATATATATATATATATATATATATATATATATATATATGTATATATATATATATATATATATATATATATATATATATAGTAACATCTATAGCCATATATATATATATATATATATATATATATATATATATATATATATATATATATAAACATCTATGAACACACTTTGTGACACAGAAGCATTCCAAATGGATAGAAGTGTATGCAAAACACATGCAGCTCTGGTATTATAACTATTAATATAAACCTAATTCCCCATAGAAGCAATGGTTGCTGTGTATGTGGAGATTGGTGTGGGGGGGGACCGCTGGCTAATGGAATATGCATCAAGGAGGGCCTGTGTCGGATGTTCATTATGTGAACTGGAGGGGTACACATGGAGTATGGGCACAATGTAAAAAGGACACAAAACAAGAACCATTTTCATCCATAATACACCCTGTCAGGTCACATTGCAAACTGACTTTAACAAACATATGAACATTAACAGGTATCATACATATGTACACCAACTGACTTACACATTTGTTTGCAGTAGTGGGGAACGGCTGTAGTACACTGTACATACTAAATACCATAAAAGTTGTACATATTTCAGATGCCTCGGTGGTAAAGCCAGTGACTGTGGTGTTCATGGTCCCGGTTTCAAGACCTGCAAGGGCTGTTATGTCATTTTGAGGTCCCAAATAAGGGATGTTGGATGCAGGTTATTAAAGCACTTTTAAGCAGACGTTAGTGGGTTATTGTAAGTGCTGGTAAGCGGCGCTTAAACATGACTACACGGATAAGCGCCACACAGGTTTAACCTTTGCTGAACATCACGCAGATCATGGGCAAAGCCGCCCACAACCGCTGAAATGTGCGTTAATCAACCTTGCACTACCAGTGACTGCTCTGAGAGGTAAAATGACCACTGCCAGGATTAGAACACGCAACCATGTACTCAGTCTTCACAATAACCTACCACTAAGCTACATGAGATGTACCAATGGCAGCTGTGTATTCTGACAGGTTAAAACACAAAAGAGAGGATTGTGTGGAAATAGGACAAACCGCCATGTACCCAATGAAAGGTGTATGCTATATATATATATATATATATATATATATATATATATATATATATAAATCAACATATATATATATATATATATATATATATATATATATATATATAGAGAGAGAGAGAGAGAAAGAGAGAGAGATATATATCGATATATAAGGATATACATATATATGTAGATATATAGATAGGTTAACATCTACACAACCATGGAGGTACATATAAATGGGATACCTACCAAATACTGAATGCTCGACATATCGACACGTGTAATCAAGAGTCTTAAAGACCAAAAGACCACAGTACCGAAACACCAGAAGCACGAGTTTTAAAATCCAGATGTTAAGGGACATTTAGTTAGTGCTTCTGGTGTTGCAGTTCAGGTAGGTTACTGTGTTTAAGTGTGTTTCTGAGGGTTGTAGTGTGTGTAAGTGTGTGTTCTGAGTGTGGTGTGTGTTCCTGGAGGACTGTAATGTGTGGGTGTGGGTTTGCTTTATTCATCTGTTTGTGCGATCTCGGAGGTAGAATATTAAAGTAGGGGGGTGTGGGGGGCACAGCCCACCTGCTCATACGTAGTGTAGGATGATTTGTTTGGATGTGGTAGGTAGCAGTGTGTCTGTGTGTGCGTGTGTGTGTTCCGTGTTTGTGTTACTTTTGTGAGTTTGACTGTCGTGAGTTTGAGTGTTTGGTAATGTGGGGTTTGGGAGTCTGGGCTCGGTACTGTGGGCGTCGGAATTGTGTGCATTCGGGATTCTGTAGGTATCCCATATACAGCAGTTTAAGTGTTCATATATGAGTATAACATGGACCATAGCAATCACACATTCCGCCACGACCAAACTTTATGAACAAAGGATATGGAGAGTATATGCCTATACACTATTACAAATATGTGCTATGGACATGAGCCAAAGATAGGGTTACCACCTGTCCCACTTTGCGAGGGACAGTCCCTCTTTGGGCGGTTGTGTCCTGACCAAAAATATTAAAAATGGCAAATGCCCGCAGATTGTAGGATATAATTATGTCCCATATGTAATGTAATAGCTGCATAAAATAGTTATTTCTGTATCTAGAATACCTACGTTACAAGAAATAGGATAAGCAACTAAGCTGCTACAAGAATAAGCTTTTATTTAGGCAAAAAAGGAAAGTTCTATCCTTTGTACTGAACGTGGATTTGTGTTGGCCTGTAAAATCTGATGTTTGTCCCGAAAATGTCCCACTATGGCCATTTGAAAAGGGGCAACCGTAGCCAAAGAGGGTCAGTCACAACCACAACTCCAATGACTGCAAATGCCTATGACAGAAATACACAGACACCTTTCATGTAGCAACACTTTATTACATTCCGATGTATTGCTGAAAGGATTCAAGGACTAACATCACCTGCATGCTATACAGGAACCATTTAACAGTGCCTTAATGAATCAGCCTGCAATTACTTCATGCCCACTGAGTGGCGCACAGCTACAGTTATCCCACTCCACAAGGGGGGAATCCACCTTGGATCCTGGGAACTACTGCTCCATCAGTCTGACCAGCCTGATCTGCAAGGCCATGGAACGTATTATCATGGAACTTATAAACAAAGACATTGGCAAACTTAAAACACTGGACCCCACCCAGTTTGGGTTCGTAAAGTGCCGATCTTGTCTCCTGAACCTTATTGACTTCTTCGAATCAGTCTCCATAGCCGTGGATGAGGGTAAGGCAGTCCACACAGCCTATCTGGACCTCGCCAAGGCCTTTGACACCACCCCCCACTCTGGAATCATAGATAAACTTACTAAGCTGGGCATTAATCCCTACGTCACTCGATGGGTTGCCAACTGGCTTACTGACAGAACCCACACTGTAAAAGTAACTGACTCCAAATCCAGCTCCAGACAAGTGACAAGTGGAGTACCTCAGGGTTCAGTCCTGGGCCTCTCTTGTTTGCCATCTACTTCTCTGAAGTACAGGCCAACACTAAGGGACTCTGGATAACAAAGTTCGCAGATGACTGCAAACTGGGAGCCATTATTGAATCCCCAAATGATGTGGATACTCTACAAAAGGGCTTTACAGAAACAGATGCTTGGTGCCAGAGCCATGGGCTCAAGCTCAATGCCAAGAAATGTATAGTTATCCCCTTTGGGAAAAACATGTACCCATGAATTATCACATAGGTGGCAGTACACTAAACACTGAAAGTGTGATAAGAGACTGAGGGACACAGGCAGACAGTGGTCTCACCTTCAATAACTACATCGCCACATCAGTCAGGAAATACTTCTATGTGGCACACTTCATCACTAAGGGCTTTTCATCCAGGAAAAAAGGAGGTCATTGTCCCACTGTACTCATCCCTCATTAAACCCATTATAGAATACAATGCCCCATTTGGTATGTACCTCAAAAGACATCTGCAACAACTGGAAAGGCCACAGAAATATCTCACTAAAAGAATCACAGGCCTAAAGTAGATGCCCTATGCTGACCGCCTTAAAAAACTCCAGCTATACTCTGTCGCATATCGTCTACTCCAAGGCGATCTCTGCTTAACATACATAGCCCTGTCAAACCCAGAGCTGTTGGACATGCTACACTTAAAGAAATCCCAATCCCTCAGAGCCACACGCTCCAGGGATCTAAATCTTGTCATCACAATAAACAAAAAAATGCTGGAGGGATAGGTTCTTGACCCAGAGACTCCCCAGACTCTGGAATAGACTGCTCATACATATCAAGCAGAGCACCTCTTTGGCCTCTTCAAAAGGAACCTTGATGATTGGATGGGAGAAAGGAAATTCACCCCGGGGATCACGTCAGTCGCCCTACTAGACAGGGTTCCAGGGAAGTAAATAGTGTGGGATGAAATAGCCAGGGAATTGTTATGGCTAGGCTTGTATAGGCCCTAAAGCCGATAGCCTAATACCAACCTATGAACCTATGAATAATTACCATAGTATTAGTCCACTAAAGGATAGGTGTTCAAATAGGGAAGGAACCCTCACACACATATCGAATATGTATAAAAGCAGTTCCTACACACCTGCATCTGCTATGTACACCCACCAACATCTCCCCCACACCCAAACCAATTACAATACAAACTGTAATAACATCACAAATCATTCACTCACTGTACGATATCTGCAGAAGCCTTAACATACCTTGTCAGAGACACACTAACATGGCCCTGTGTGAAATAGTTACTGTTATACAATGGAACAGTTGCTGATGTTACAGGGTTTGTTTGCACTAATCCTGCTTCAGAGGGTTGTGTGTACACCAGAAAGAGTTACCAATTACTGATTAACAGCACAGTATAATACACATGTACAGCAAATCAAAGATGTCTGGTGAGCACACTGTAAA
Source organism: Protopterus annectens (assembly GCF_019279795.1). NCBI lineage: Eukaryota > Metazoa > Chordata > Ceratodontiformes > Protopteridae > Protopterus > Protopterus annectens. Next base: position 855,486,094 of record NC_056737.1, on the reverse strand, counting down.
CCACCTAACATTTCATGCATAGCCATACAGCCTTGAGCTGCTCAAACATCCTTGCCAGACTGAAACATCTGCAGAAGTATCAGGTACTAACAAACCCTGCATAAGTAGCAATGTTCTGAAATATAACAACTGTACTCACATGTAGAACAACATCTTCTAGCCATTACATACAATCCATGGGAGTCATGAAGCTAATATATCTCTATCTGTCTCCATATAGCTGTTGCAATACATTGCAAACAACACATCCAGGCCGTCTTCCTCGGAAGTAAGGCAAAGGGACAATGCCCAAGTGGAGTACTCAATTATATACCACTATTGCCATGGTATTGCCTAATGGAGTAGCTGCACAGCTGATGTGTATGTAATTAACTACTTTGGAACACCAATTGGTGGTCAGGATAGCACATGTTACCGATATTTAACTATAAAAGGATGGCTTGTCAAAATTCAAACCATCTGTATATACCAGCAGAACATTATAAAGAAGATTGAAACACAAACGGAAAAGGATTGAATTAACAGTCAGCGACATCTCGGGTTACTAATAAGGTATGTAGAACACTCAGTATGTCTGTGTATGTAGTACCTGTTCTGTAATAATTAAAGTGTACGCAATGCATATAGTGGAAACAGTTATCTTGTAGTGATGTATTTTTGAGCATAGTAACACTTGTAGTATTTATGTGTGTACTGCTATAGGTCACAAGGCAAACACCTCATACACCACAAGGGGCGCTATATAAGGACTTTAAACCCAACAATTCCTCTCCAGCCGCTGTCAGTGGCAGGGTTGGTCCAACAAGTATGTGCTATAACAGGGGATAGTATATGTTGATATATTGTAACAGTAGACATATGTATGGATGTATTACTGAGAATAACATGTCGAAGGTGGGCCTACTGTGCAATTATGATTCGCATTGTGTGATATTGTGCCAATAACTGTGTAATGTACAGCATTGTAGGCAGATACGTATTACATTTTACATAGCATTACTGTTATACTAGGCAAACATTAGTTATGTCTATTGGCATTTACAATACACAATAACAGGATACATATGACTTGTAGTCACCGGACAGTTTATCAGCATGATAGCAAAGTAAAATGCAAGAGCTAGTTAACTATCCATGCACATAAGACATGTAATAAGTTCAAAGGTAGGTACTAGGCTGTCTGCCCAAGGGTATTTATAAGCCTAGCTAGAGTGTGTTGGCTTCCGCCACCCCCTTAGGTTAGTCCCCTGTGCCTCTGAACAGCAGAGCTATTAGTTCCCTGTGCCTCTGTCCAGCAGAGCCACTGCAGTGATCCCCGGGGTACATGTCTGTCTCCCATCCACCCATGAAGGTTTCTCTTGAAGAATGCTAGTGAGGGGCCTTGCCAGATGTAAATTGGAATCATGTTCCAAAGCATGGGGAGTCTCCGGGTCAGGAATTTATCCCTCCAGCACATCCTAGTTATCATTGTGGTTAGGTTTATATCCCTAGAGCAAGTGGCTCTCAGGGGCTTTTGTTTAGGGGAGCATATCCAGCAATACTGGGTTGGACATGGGCCTTGTATGTCAAGCAGAGATCACCTCTGAGTATGCGGTATGCAACCGAGTACAGCTGGAGTATATTTAGTTGGGCTGCATAAAAGTCATCTGTTTGAGGTCAGTAATCCTCTTGGTGTGGTACTGTTGTGGTCTTTCAAGCTGTTGCAGTTGTCTTGTAAGGTACATCCCAAATGGGGTGTTGTATCCTTTAATGGGTCTAATAAGTCATGAGAAGAGAGGCACAATGGCCTCCTTTGTTCTGAATGCAAACCCATTTGAGATTAGGGGGGGCCACGTAGAAGGTTATTCGAACCACCTTAGCATTATGGTTATCAAAGGAGAGATTGCTATCTACTTGGGTTCCCAGATCCTTTATTACCTTTTCTGTATGTAGAGGACTAGCACCTATGTGGTAGTCTGTGGGTAATTAGTTTTATCCAAAGGGGATGACTATGCACTTTTTGGCATTCAGCTTGAGGCCATGATATTGACACCAGGTATCCGTCTCAGTGCGACCCTTCTGGAGGGTGTCTGTATCAGCTGGGGAACCAATTATGGCCCCTAGTTTGCAGTTGTCTGCATACCTTTTCACCCAAAGTCCTCCTGTGCTTGCCTGTACCTCAGAGAAGTATATACTGAACATGAGGGGTCCTAGGACTGAGCCCTGGGGGACGCCACTTGTAACTGGTTTACAGTCGGACCTAGGGTATGCAACTTCCACTGTGTGGATTCTGTCCGTGAGCCACTTTGCAAACCATCTCATGACGTAGGGGTTAATGTTCAGGTGGATGGGTATGTCGATAATACCAGAATGGGGAATGGTGTTGAAAGCCTTTGAGAGATCAAGATAGGCTGTGTGGACCTCCTTACCCTCATCTAATGCCTTGGTAACTGTCTCAAAGAAGTCCACCAGGTTTAGGAGGCATGGTCTGCCCTTAACAAAGCCAAACTGGGTGGGCTCAAAGGTTTGGAGGTACCCAATGTCTCTGTGAATGAGATCCATGATGATGTGCTCCATAGCCTTGCAGACCAGGTAAGTCAGGCTTATAGGGCAATAGGTCCCGTGGTCCGTTGTGGTGCCACCTTTGTGGAGTGGGATAACTGTTGCTGTGCGCCATTCAGGGGGCACAAATCCTGATGTGAGGCTATTATTGAACATGGTGCTTAAGTGGGGAGCCAGTTCGTTCTGAAGTTTGTGTAAAATGCAGCCTGGGATGTTGTCCAGTCCCATGGATGCTGTGATATTGGCTTTAGAGAGTGCAGCTTTTACCTGCATAGTCATGATTACAGGGACTCTGCATTCTTCCTGTATAGATATGGGCCCATTAGGGGGTGAGGGGGGGGAAGGTAGCACTGAACCTATCTGCCAGGATGTTGGCAATATCAGTTGGTTCTGTAATGTTCGTGCCTTTGTGCTGTAACTCAGAGCAGATCTGGGTGTTGCCATCGAGATTTTTGACATAGCTATAGAATGCTTTGTGGTTGTCCTTGGAATTAGTGGTGGTTTTGTTTTCGTAGCTAGCTTTGGAGGATCTTATAAGGAATCTCAGCTTCTTACTGAGGCTGAACAGGGAGCTCCTCCACTCATGGGATTGTACTCTCTTTTGCAGCAGTTTCTTCCTTCTGTTGTACAGTTTGTTTATGGCACGGGACCATCAGATTGGCTTCCTTTTTTTGGAGGATAGCGTCTTGGTTCTGTTTGGGCTAGCACAATCCATGCACTTGTATAAGTGCTTATAGAGTGCATTTGTGTAGGATGCAGCAGTTGTAACTGTATTGTCCATCTGCATGAGTGTCATGAAGTTGGCTTTGTAGAAATATTATACTGTGGTTTCCTTAATGGGGGGTGGGGGCGGGATGTGGATATCAAAGGTGTATAGCTTATGGTCGGATCGGACCAACGAGGAGTTGACTTCAGGTGTGGAACACCATTCACTCATGTTGGTAATGCCTAGGTCTAGGATATTGTTGCTTCTGGTGGGGGTGTGGATAAGTTTATCCAGGGCATTGGAGTTTATGAATTCCAGAAAGCATTGAGCTAATCATTTGGTACATGAGTAGTTTTCCCAGTTAATTGTGGGGTAGTTGAAGTTGCCCATTAGTAGGGTGTTTGGTTGAACCCTAATAAATTCCAGTACATCAAGAAAAGAGGAGTGGGAGTCTTGGGGCATGGTGGGGGATCTGTAGCAAGCTACAATTTGGATTGCAGTTTAGCCCAGAGGTATTTGCACTTGGATAACCTCGGATGCATTGTGCTAAGCAACTAGCCTGGAGGGGGTGGATATCCTTAATGAATATGGACACACCTCCGCCTTGGGTGTTTTGGTCCAGGTTACATGGCCGAAAAGTGTGGTATGAGTTATAGCCTGGTAGTGCAGGGGTGCTCTCTGGTGCCTTGAACCAGGTCTCAGTCACTGCACAGATATCGATGTTCTCCATTACAATGAGTGCCTCGAGTGAGTGCATTTTGAGATTTAGACTTCCAGCATTGAGTAGCATTACCCTCAGTTTGTTCCTGTTATTGTGGTGAATATGTTATTTGAACCTTGCATAAAGAAGGCACTATAGGGGCAGCAAGAGCCTTAGCCAGTATCCCGGAATCCCAGGGGCGACAGGTGCAGGCCATCTGTGGCAAAGCATTGTGGTATGTCGACCATGTCATCCCAAGCAGACAGATACTGGATCCCCGTAGAATGACACCAGAAGCTTAGCCAGTTTTTCAAGTCAATCATTTTGTCCTCATACTGCGGTATCATTCTGGGAGATGGCAGAATGCTACTCAGGGCTAGGGTCATGCCTGCCTGGGCTACAAGATCGGAGAGCTCTTCCATGTCTCTTTTCATGTAGTCCAGGGAGGTACATCTCAGGTCATTCACACCAACATGGACAATGACAGAGTCATATTTGTACTTGTTGTGGAGTGACCTGAGTGCATGGGTTATGTGCAACACAGGTGATACATGGTAGGATGTTGAACTGCTGTACAGTGCCATGTAGATGTATATGGCAAAACACATACATGTAAAACCTTCCATGAGCAAGTCTGCAGGGACCCAGGTCATGTCCGTTAAGGCAGTGTAAGTCTTTATATGTGACATATACACAGCATCAAGGTCGACTGCATTAATGTGGACACATCCAGGCATGTGCTGATAGGTAAGAACACCAGTACAGACAAACAGACATGCCCACATCAAGACAGCATCCACATCGAGTATGAGCAATGTAATCAGGTGACACACACACACACATATATGGTGATAATATCCAATCACCATTGAGTGTCAAATGTGTGTGACACAAACATATCAGTGGTGTCAGTGTCATTTAGATTTGCAAAGACAACTATTTAATCGTAATAAATGTGATACACATGTATGTTCAGCTGTAGCTCTGTACATCTCTGTGAGTTACTTTGACTTGTCTCCATCATTATGTTTTCCAGGTATGCCACTTGCAAGGCTACCACCTTATACCCGCTTGGAAGATGAGGCCCTCATCCCATACCTACATGACAATCATGATGTCCTGTTCAGCCATGTGCCACAGGATGCACAGCAGCGGGATGCCCTGTGGCAGAAACTTCACAGGAGGGTTAATGATGTGGCTGGCCAGATCCACACATACCAGCAAGTGCGCAGACACTGTACAGACCTCATTAGATGGTCGAAACAGCATGCAAATGCAATTGCCAGGGAACAAGGTGCAACAGGTGGTGGGCCACCAACCCAGTCCACACTCACACATACCGAGGAGCTACTGGCCAACCTGGGGACACCCGCAGAACAACATCTACAAGCCTTAGCTGATATCGTGGAGGTGGGTGTCTCTCAACCACCGAGCCTGGAGTTGCCTGGTAAGTCACTACTGCACATATAACAACTATATTCCATATAGTTACATGTGTCACTGTACAATATGTAATGTAACATCATATGCAAGGCATGTATACACACGTGCCGCATACTATAGTATGCTACTCTGTGTATGCACACATGTCCATACTCCATAGTATAGTCTATTGTACTGGCGTATGTGTTAACATGCACATTGCACCTTGTAGCTATCATAAAGGCATGGATAATGATCATACTGCTGTGTCACTCCTATTTAGGTACTTCTGGCATTCCACTGTGACAGCAGCCCATTGCAGGTGAGACTGTTATTATTTATCAGGCATGTTAATGCACAGATCTATCTGTCATGTGGCCATTTACCACATGTACACATAATGTATTGTCCTGTCACAATATACAGGTCAGACCTGCAATGCATCACAATGGCTACCTATGTGCAAAACCTGCAAACTATGTGAAACACTGACATGAAACCTCACAAACTGTCATTGCCAGATGTGTGGACAGCTGTGCATACAATGGTGGAGGTGTTGTTCACTGTAGGGACATGTGCTACAGATCAGAACTACACATGTGGGGAAAACAAACAGTACTACACAGTGAGCTGGAGTATGGCCAGCCCACAGGATTCACCAGTGTGGATTATACCCCTGCTATGAATGTCACACAATGTGATGTGCTATCTGACATGTCCATGACATCTAGTGGGCTGGCTGAACACTGCCTAACTATCCTGAAAAACATATCGCACATACCAAACATACCACCCTTTGTCTGCATAACCCTGTCATCAGTGGAGCATATGACATCTATGGGTGTATGTCATATGGGACAACACAGACATGTGAAATAGATGCCTGTCACAACCATTTGGCCAACACGTGTACACACATGGCCATGGAGGATGGCCAGATACATGAAGCAACACACACAGTAGACGTGACGTGCTTGTGTGTACACCCTGTCGTACATTGGCTCCACATGGTCCAAATATGGTCTTTGTGTAATGGTTATATTGCAGATGTGGAACACTAGACATCCTACAGGCCTGTGCACATCTTGTGTAGGCATGACATCAATCCACCACATAAGATGTGTTGAACAACTTGAGTGTGTCATGACATGACAGCAGTCACCTGTACAATATCCATATACATACACAGACAACCACATCAGCCCACAGATACATTCCCCTTGCTGGTGTTGGACATCACTGTCATCCTTGCTCCTCATGTGTGTGTGTGTGTGTGTGTGTGTGTGTGTGTGTGTGTGTGTGTGTGTGTGTGTGTGGTACACAAATGTCATGTGGGACATGGTGTACCGGAGAGTTTGCCATGTCTGGCCATAGTTGCCAGGCAGCAGCAATATGGTTGCAGATGTGCAGGGGTGTCATCTGTACACACTTCAGTGACCTGTGTCACACATTCCACATCATGGTTTAGTGTGTATACACCTCAGTGACATGAGTCACATTCCACAGTATATATGTATTGTATCTGAACACAGTCATGGCTATGAACTGTGTCTGTAACTCACACTGTATAGCAATAGAGATGCCTCATGATTCCCTGCAATGGCCATGCACATTAGCTAAATGTGCAGTATATCTGTAGGGTGGACAGACAGCACTGCATTAGGACACCATTACCCCACTGTATATTTGACAGGACACCATTGTGTTAAACATGTATGCATGTCATTGCACATGTCAGCAGATCACATGTCATACTACATGTGATTGTCAAGGTCATATGCCACACATCAGGCAGGTGTACTGTTAACCTGTGCTGGTCTACATGGTGTAACAAAGGGATGTATGTTAACTACTACTACTATGATTGCGTAATTTGCATGCCTTCTGCTATGACATATGCATGCTGTTGTGTGCAACCCAGGAATGTATGATAACTACCACTATTATTGTCTGAGCTGCATGCCGTCTGCCGTATCACATGCATGTTGCATGCCTTCTGTCATATCACATGCATATTGGGTGCCATAGCGTGTGTCTGTGTCTGTGTGTGTGTGTGTGTGTGTGTGTGTGTGTGTGTGTGTGTGTGTGTGTGTGTGTCTGTGTGTGTGTGTGTGTGTGTGTGTGTGTGTGTGTGTGTGTGTGTGTGTGTGTGTGTGTCTATTGTATAGATTATAATGTACAGTTCTTGTCTGCTCCTCACAGGTGATATAGGTGCATTCCCCTCCTGTGGTCCATCTGATGTCAGTGTCCCCACAGACTCTAGCAGTGATGATGTACGTATGATTGAGGCACAGGCAGAGTTGTCAAGGGCTGAATCTATGCCACTGGATGCCATTCCACCTATATCCCCCTCATCCCCGCACACAGTTCTCATGCCAACACATATCCCATCACCAGTGGCCATAGAGGAAGGAGAGTTGGCGTGTGGTAGCTTGGAACAGGAAAGTGTGGAGGCTATGGAAGGTGTGCCTACACACCATGGTGTCAGCCAACTGACTGGTGATGCCCCACTCAGGCATGTGGCCAGTGCTGCTCATAGGAGGACCTCTGGCCAACATGCCACTGCAAGACAGAGCACAGCAGCTGGTGTCACCAGATGCATGTTTCAGGCTGTAATGGAGGCACAGGCACATGCTGAATGGCACAACAGGGAAGATCAGAGGCTTCAGAGGGCTGCTGTCTGTTCTTTAAACAACAACATCCAGGCAATGGTAAAAGCTCAACAGCAGATTGCTGAAGCTTTGGATAGACGATTGGGTGACATGGTTGGAGTCCTTGACCATGGCATGACAATCTGCGAGCGTGATCTGTCTGTGCTGGAACATCTGGTAGGAGTGAGGCATCGGGCATGTGGACGTAGGCCAGCTACAGCACCTGTTTCAGGTCTACGTGAACGAGCTACCTCACATGCCTGCTCCCATAGTGGTGGTAGCAGCAGTAGTGCAGCTGGTGCTGTGCTGTCCTCACCAGGACACAGCAGGCCACGTGCACTTGGCCCTGGATGGTCCCAACAGGGACACGGTTCCAGTGGGCATGTGTCATCAGACAGTACCCAATCTGCACCTCTGCCTGGTAGTCCCTGTGCAACCCCTGACAGGCACAGGTCACCAGACACCGTGAACTGTAAAACCTGGCCTGTACAGTCCGCAGCTGTCAATAATACCCCTGTGTAGGCCAGACACATGCCAGAACTATGTGCATACATACACGCACACACCAGAAACATATGTAGGGCACCGCAACACACACATGCATAACATCCCCACACACACAATTAGATCAAAGGCCCTAACCCACACACATGATGTCATCCAATAATGCAGCCTAGGCCTCTGACAAACATTATCACCCTGGTCATATGATGATGCCTGTGCCGCAACCCTGTCATCCACACCATCGGTGCAGGGACATGCTCATATGGTCTGATGCACAGGGTGAACAGACTAGGAAGATATGTGTAGATTACAATTGTTGTGTACTGTTGACAGGCAGCAGACATACCATGTAGTACAGGTTTACAATGCATTTTGTACTGTTAGCAGTATGTGTCTTGTGTAACAACTGTAACTGCACGTTGGTCATGATGTTCTGCTTTCCTCCTTCAGGTCTAATTGCATGTGCCGGTGGATGTCAGTGTTTGCAGTTAGTGTCCCATATGTAAATGTGGACTACTCACAGGTATGTATGAAAATACCAGCATGCACCTTGTAGCTTACACATCACAGTAAGAAAGCCCCACATTCCAAACACGTCTACAGATCTACTGATCCAGGAGCATGATAGCTGTGTATTAAGCTACTGTGGCTACAGACGTGACATCCATACTGGCTGACATCACAGGTACAGTTACATGGAGTGGGGAGATAAGACAGCGGTCTAGCTGATGACAAGGGTAGAGGCCAGTGAGAAGTGTGATGCCTCATTGGAAAGCAGTAATACACGTTCCCATGACAGGATGCGAACACACAACTGCACCCACACACTCAGGTATTCACACACATGTATTCGGAGACACAGTAACACACCCACACACTCACGGATTCACTGACACAGTAACACACACACACACACACACACACACACACACACACACAGACACACACACACACACACACACACACACACAGTTGCTAGTGTTGGGTGAGGACCCCTGCATATGTGCAAATCATCATTACAGTACTGTGCACTTACATAACGCGCCACAGAGATTGCACATGTACAGGTAGTCAGTATGGTCTAAGATCGGGGACATCAACACGTATAGTAGATTGCATCGCCTGGATGGGAGGAGGGGTCTTATCAGTTCACTATGGTAATATACATCCTCACTCCAGGGACCAGACAGCCATACATATACATACACACACACAGACACACACACACACACACACACACACACACACACACACACACACACACACACACACACTGGCATTCACTATTGAATACACCTATGTCACGCACATATAGATACCTCACATGTGTGAGATACACACCCCTGCCTATGTCCTGCTTTCTACATTGCAGTCTGTACAGATGTCTACAACAGTGTACAGGAGAGTAAGTAACAATTGAGATGCATTCCCCACCATACGTGACATATATGGACACACATGCAACCACACATGCCAGTACTGTGAATCAAACACCTGCCTATCTAATGATACGTATGACAGACTTACAGCAGTACTGCACACATTACAAAGTGGACTGATGCTTCCTTTGGCAACTGTGCTGATATATGCACATGGGAGGTCTTAACTTTTACAGGTGTCAAGTGATTTACCTTTGGTGTCACCCTGACCACTGTCTATGTAGTGTGTGTTCCCCTTCAATTAACAAAACCATAGCTTAGCGGTTACACAGGTTATTGTAGGACCGCTTGTGACACACCTGTGAGCTGTCCTCAGCAAACATCCATCTTCAAAGATGCCCCACCACTTAGTTATGTCCACACATCTGTCCATACCTGAGGTACATCTTTCCGTACTTTCAGCATATCGCCATATACAGTTGGCAATGTTGAGGCTGCATTGCAACTGCATGATGTACTAAGACACACGTCACCTGCATACATCAGCAACTGCACACGTATGGTATATGAATGCACACCACTACATGTACACGTGTGTAGGTCCTACATTCCTGTCATTTGGGCATGTTTGTAGGCATTGCAATTGGTGGACATGTGTAATGACATACATGACACATGGACTGTTGTATGATATGATAGGTGTAATGGGTGACCAGTACAGAGGGAATGTTACCCCTGTCAATATTGATATCACACCTTATGTGCTGTTAGCATTCAGCAGCCATGGACCTACATTCCATGTGCATGTGTGTAATGGCTGTAGCCACCTGTCTGCACAAAGGACAACAACAGCTAAGCTATTTACATATATTTTGTATGTGTGTGGCATGTACATATCCATGGCAGGTACATGTATGTCATATCCAAACATGAGGGTGTTTACTGGTGTACAGCAGCAGTCATCTGTTAATGCGGTAAATAACCAAGGGCCCCTGGTATGTGTACAGTTGACCTGGCTGCAAACAGTGGTATCATTGCATTGCATAACACATGATGCAACTGTGTCAGTAAATGGGTACTCTGCACATTTGATGTAGAGCTAGGTACAGTCCACTGGTCAAGGGTCAGATGGTGTTGTACTGTTATATGTCCTACCACATGTATGGATGTGTGTTGGTGGTCCGAGGGCATGGTGGTGTCTGAGGGTTACATCCTAGAATGCAGCTTTTGACACTGTGTCCTCCACCTTTTGTGAGAGTACTGGTCAGTACATGTGAGTGGCCTTTATGTATGTGGGGGCACCACCACCTGGAGCAGTCCGTAGCTGTGTTATGGCCCACATGTCTGGTTCTGAGGTATATGGCGGTAGTGCTATTGTGCACTACAGAGCCTTCAGCCAGCTGCTCCTCACTGCACAGATGTCAGTATTCCCCATTGTTGGATCTACAGTGAGCAGCTGTGATTACGAATGCTACACATCTAGCACTGGTTAGCATAAGCATACAATGCAGTTGTCCTCTAGGTGTCAGGGTGTTATCCTGTGTTTAGGACATTTGCCTTGGAATGGCACCATATGGGCGAATGTGACCTAGGTATTATCCCCACTCCTTTGAATCAAGGATGCATGCGATATGTGACAAAGTCCTGTCTACTTTCAGTCATGTCATCCCAGAATGACAAACACTGGACAACTCGTAATTACAGCAGGACATTGGCTCATTGTGTTGGTCAAGCAGTTGCCACTCCTAGCAAGATATCACTGTGAGTAGTAGTATTGTACTTGGTATAGAATGGTACATCTAAGGTGACGGACAGCAGCAGACATTGTGTATAAGACCGGTGTCAGATATATGTAGTGCAGCGTTCCTGCTAGCAATAACAACTACTAACACCGGAGTCCATTACAATGTGTTCTTTACTTCTAACTGTAATAGCATGGCCACTGTGGCCTTTCGTGTTTAGAATCAGAATGCATACCAAACAGACCTGTGCTACTAACTGTATGAGCCTGCCCAGTATAACATTGTGTAGATGGACACATAGTGCATTCCGAACAGCCCTGTGCTACTAAGTGTGTGAGAATGCCCAGTGACACCTTGTGTCGGTTATGTGCCTTTATGTGTATGGGCATGGCCATTGTAACCCTGTATAGTGATAGTAGTCGTCCATTCCACAGATCGGCATACTCCAGTTCAGGATGGGTTCCTACTTTAAACACACAGGTTCACAGATATGTACATCTTAACTGCCAGCATCCCTGTTGATGTCCGCATTCCTAGAAGGTCATAATGACAGCCTTGAAATGTGTAGTCTCTGTGGCGTGACTCATAACTAAGTAGTATTGTAATAGTGATCTGTAGATAGACAGGTGTTCTATTCCCACCACTGGCATGTGTGTGTGTGTGTGTGTGTGTGTGTGTGTGTGTGTGTGTGTGTGTGTGTGTGTGTGTGTGTGTGTGTGTGTGTGTGTGTGTCTCCATCTGCCTTTGGCAGAATAATGCTTTTAGACTGCTCACACTCCATACAATTCCTATACCCACTTTTGGCAAGGCTGATGATGTCACCCATCGAGAAATACACCTCTGGGAGTGCTGTGACCCAGTAATCTCGGTAGCGCATTCTGTAACTCTGTAATGCTGTAGTGTGATAAAGTAGTTAGGTCGGTGTTCTAATCCCAGACTTGCCAACTGTGGCTGTGTGTGTGTGTGTGTGTGTGTGTGTGTGTGTGTGTTTGTCTCTGTCTGCCTGAGGACTGTATAATGCTTTTAGACTGCTCACACTCCATACAATTCCTATACCCACCTTTGGCAAGGCTGATGATGTCACCCACCTAGAAATACACCTCTGGGACTGCTGTGACCCAGTAATGTTGACAGCGTATTCTGTAACTGCATAATGCTGTAGTGTGATAAAGTAGTTAGGTCGGTGTACTAATCCCAGACTTGCCAACTGTGTGTGTGTGTGTGTGTGTGTGTGTGTGTGTGTGTGTGTGTGTGTGTCTGCCTGCGTGAGACAAGTACAGTGCTTTGTAGAGTATGCCCTCTCTGTACAAATCACATGAGCACCTTTGTCAATCCTGCTGTTGTCACCCACCTAGGAATACACCTGTAGGAGTGCTGTAACCCAGTATTCGCTGTAGCGTGTGCCCTAAAAGTGTATTGCTGCAGTGTAATACAGTAGGTAGGGGTTCAAATACAGGACATGGCAAGTGTGTGTGTTTGGCTGTCAGAGTCTGTGTAGAGGTGGCTGTGAGTGTCTAACCACTGGACATGTTGGGGAGCGGATTTTGTAGTTTTCCTATATGGTGTCCGTCTTATGACACATTGGCCACCTCATGAGGAGTACAGCTGTCAGTCAGCCACGGGACTGTGTTGGCAAGCCATACCTCTACATCTGGAAAAAGGCCTGATGAACAAAGTATGCAACCCTACTAGTACCCGGTATATGTCCTTTACCCATGTGCCATACACAAACACATTTGCCTAGGATATCACACTATGTTGCTAGTACCATGCACATTGATGACAGATAGTAAGCATGGTGTGAATGCAGTGGGCTGCAGAGGACATGGCACCCTGTACAGTGGTACAATAGGCACATATTTGCGGACAATGTGCCTTCACTATGTTCCCCACTGGATGCCTGCAACATATGCTGTGCCATGAAATGTGATCCACAGAGGCCATACAATGCCATACACATGTGCCCTGTATGGACCAACGCCTCTGACACCAGGGAATACCTGTATCATGCTATCAATGCAGGTGCAGGGTCGACCTGCTGACTATAAGCAGGTTTCGCCACACCAGGCCAGTATTGGCATATCGGGGGATAACAGTATGTGTACACAACATGTGCCTGCCAAACCAGGTACACCTGTACATGTCACTGTACAGTATTGTGGAATATGCACATCCCAGGCAATGTCCATGTGAAGGACTATCAAACACAGACATGGCATGCATTGCAAAGCTATGGCCATACACATTGGTAACCAGGATGTCAGGGCAGATCATGCAGTACCCATCTGTGTGGGACATTGTAGACACTACACCCCTGTACTGCACTGCACACCATTGTTGGTTGATGCGATGCCAAGGATTACCCCTCACCCAGCCTTGTACAGCCATCTTGCACAGCCAACCACTACACACCCATGAAGCAATGCATACATGCATGTCAATACTGGCACCTTGTGTCTGTGTGTGGGTTATGATGCTCCCAACCACAGTCACTCCCAGTATAACCCTTGTTGGAATAGCAACAGATGTCAAACACTTTCACATGCCCTAGCCCATAGAACCTCCAGATATCCCCTGTGGTGCATGTAGTCCTGTGCATTACTTCAGTGTGGCAAACTAGTTAGGTTGTGTATTTGTGGCCCTGGCAAAGAGTGTCAATGTGAGTCCATTAGAGAGTGTGGTTGTGGTGACAATGGCATCCGTTCACGTGGACAGCCATGTGTGCTACACCTAATGTATGTCTGCTATATCTCTGTTGCAGATGTCTCTCACCTACACACATATATGTTCTTACAGCACAGCAACATGTCAGCTTTGTGACACATGTTGTAACTTCATGCACATGTAATAGTAATGACTAGTCAGTCAGGGGTTTGACCCCTGTACTGTTAGGCATGTGGCAGACAATGCTTAGGGTTTAGTCTCCAAACCCTTCTCTGGTGTACTTTGCCTGTCCCTCCCGCACACTCTCTGGTGGATGTGGAGGTGTACACCTGCTCACCAGCAGCATGTGTATTGTAAGTGATGGACATGATCAGGTGATTCATGCACCTATTGCAGTCCTACTCTAGCTGATTGCATGCGGAACAGCTGTGATGGTGTTCCCATAACCATTCACATGATAAACACAGTACACTATCTAGGAAAATAATGTTGGTATTTGGCCATGACAGTCGCTGTGAGTGGTACTTGGATGTGGTGTTCTGAAACGGCATCACAGATGATATCTGGATGTACCTCAAACATCAAACACAGTGGGAAATAGCCTAAAGACAGGAGGGTGATGTGCCACACATGACTACAGCATTTAAGTGTAGCTATGCAGCATTGAGACTACTGCCTGTTTAACATGTTGTGTGTGGTAATGGCTATTCTGCATGTTTTAATACAGACATGACAGTACTCTGTTCATGAGGGACCCCCATCTGTAGGGCCATCTGTGAACTGGTCAGCGTGTGGAACCATTTGTTTCCTGTGTTACACACTGAACACACATCTGTGCACAGCAGGAGCATAGTGTGAGGATTGCAGACAGTACATGATGATAGGGATGTGTTATTGCCATCACATCCCTGACTGGACATATGTCACATGAAACAGTTGTATGACAGATACTGCCTGGGGTTCCCAGTGACAAACTAATAATAGGAAGCTGTTCATAGCTGTGGTCACATGTCTACTAGACATTGCACAGATGTCATGCAGTATATATGCATGTGTAGTGCTCCCTCTGCAAATGTATACTATTGGTTGTGTTGGGTTGATGGTGATATCTATGCATACTGTTGTAGGTAATCCTAAATGCTGTTGTCTATCACTAAGCCATATGTGGGTTTAAACTGCAACACCATAGGCTGTGTGGGTTGGGAGGTCCCAGCAGAACCTCCTGTCCCACTTCAGCTGACCATGGCACAGGGCACCAGCACATCTGGGGCCCAGCCTTGGACCCCAACCTCTGTTGGCTCTGCACCACCTTCTGGTGGTACCACCACTGAGGATGGGGCATGACCCCCCTGGGAACAGGACCAGACAGGAAAATGTCTGCTGTCGTGCAGTCCCCAACTTGTTGCGTTGGGGGCTCACTAAGGGGTTGTGAAGCCAGATACGCAAGCTCAAGGGTGGAGTGTCACATTTACAGGGTGATGCTGCCCCTCCTGGACAGCCCCCAGCACTGCCTCCTTTGCAGCTGTTTAGGTGCAGTGGCAGCTGCCCATGGCTGGGGACCTCCGTCCCACTGTTCCCATGGGCTTGTGAATGCCAAACACCCATCCCTGTCCGAGGTGTATCTCCCCACATGTGTCATATACTGACCCTGTATGCTGTCTTGTCTGTGATCCTACCCTACCTATCCTCCACGGCAATACTTACTCTCCTTTCCCACATCCGACCCTCACCCTACAGAAACATAAGGCCAATCGGCTCCTATTACAACATCTGCCCTATACATAGCTGTCCATTTCACACACGTGCCCACTGGACACATGTAACCCTTGTAATATGCATCACAACATACTCCTGTTATCCTTACCCCTGTCCCTCAGGCGCACGATCCTGGTATGCATATCACTCCTAAATGGTCCAGGCACACATGATGAGGATGATACCACTGTACACACAACACTATCAATCCCTCTATGGTTACCCCATTTACCTTTATCATGATGATGATGTTGCACACAGCACCGTACTGCTCACACATAATGATTGGACATGTACTGTTGTGTTAATGTACATTACATGCACAGAGTGATGTATACGGCCAATGTACAACTGTTTGCATGTATGAATGACACATGTCTTTCTGGGGGAGTCTTGAGATTACACTGGACAACACCAGTACATAATACAGGCATCGCTGGTGTTTCCCTTTTCATTCATTTGTAATGCTTTGTTGCCACATGGTATGTTCCTGATATATCTCTATATATGTATGTACCTATATGCTTGACATAAACACTCACATATACATCTACATGATGGGACACATTCCTATACTGTTGAATAACTGCACTGTATGATATGTTTGTGGTACTGTCCATTGTCTGTATATCTGCCATGGCATATTGGTAAATCACATTAACTGTGTGTGCAGGGTCCTGGTCCGAGCCTTGCAGAGGCCGTTTATTTTGTTGCAGGGCAGAACAAGGCCATTGGATATGGAGGGAGTAAGGCACATTAAAGCAGTTGTGAGCGGGTGTGTGTGGGTTTGTGCGGTGTTAAGCAATGCTAACCTCTGGTTACAGCTTTTTACACTCGGTTAGCCTCTACATTGCTTTACCAGTGCAATGCTCACATACTGGTAGCCAAACAGGCTTACACCCACTCACTCCCGCACTTGCAAATGCACTAACATTGGCACTTGCATCTGACACTCACATCCCTGGGTGGGAGTGAGGACCACAGTATTACCTTGTGATGCCTATTATATCAGATTACATGCCTACAGTATTGGGAATGG
>NC_056737.1:855458991-855463991 GCF_019279795.1 Protopterus annectens | reverse complement strand
ATTCTGTCTTAGTCCTCAGCACCTCTCCAGGGTCTCCTCCACCTGTTTCCTACTCTCACTATAGATCACAATGTCATCTGCAAACATTATAGTCCATGGGGACTCCTGTCTGATCTCGTCTGTCAACGTGTCCATCATACTTTCCAGCAGATATGTTACAATTATCACATACTTTTTTGCAATAATTTTTATTTTCATTTTGCATTTATAAAAGACAGACATATTTTCAAATTTTAAACAAAAAGGAAAGCATTATAGACTGTATCTCAATAAATAACAATCCTCAGCTTTACAAAGCAGGCACCCTACCTGAGGGCATGAGCGACCACCTCCTAACCTACATAATTAGAAAAAGAGATGACATGCCCCACCAAACCACCTTCAAAACCCTCAGGTACACAAAGAACTTTAACCTAAATAGTTTCCAAGCTGATCTAAGCTCATGCAGATGGGCCAATCTTAAAACACTACCCCGTGACCAAGCAGTTTCAGAATTCAGCACCACATTCCTAGCCATCTTAGACAGGTATGCTCCCACACGTAGAATCAGAACGAAAAACAAAATAGCGCCATGGCTAACCAATACTACTAGACAAAAACTTACTGCTAGAAATAGAGCATGGATCTCATGGAGAGCTACCAAATCCCCACAAGCCCACATAACATTCAAACAGATAAGAAATGAAGCTAAAAGATCTATTGTGTTTGACAAGCAAAACTACTATTTCAATTTACAGCAAAAGCACCAAAATCAGCCTCAAAGATTCTGGTCAAGTCTAAATAAGCTGCTCCACCCAGGTAAATCTTCTACCCCCACCCCCTCATCTACCTTACAACTACCCCCTGAATCGGTAGCAAATACCTTTAACACTTTTTTCACTGAAACCGTCAAGTCCCTAGCCAATAATCTATCTCCCTTCTCTTCTTCTACAATCTCACCTACTCATATAAACCCCCCACCCTTAAAATTTGAACCTATCCCCACAGACTATATCAAATCTTTACTTAAGAAATTAAAACCTACCACCATTGCAGCTGACCTACTTCCCGCAGAATTCCTACAAAAGGCCGCTAAAGTAATAGCTTACCCTATCTCCATCTTAATCAATCATACTATCCAAGAATCCTACATCCCCTCCATTTGGAAAATTGCTCACATTCTTCCACTTCATAAAGGAGGTAACTCCACGGAACTCTCTAATTACAGACCTATCGCCATACTATCTCCCTTAGCCAAAATAATGGAGAAATGCATACAGAAGCAACTATTAGCCCACCTTACTCACAATTCTCTCCTAGCCTCATCCCAGCATGGTTTCAGACCAGCCCACAGTACAACCACTGCCCTTCTCTCCTTCTTACACACAATAAATCACAACCATAATCAAAATCTGCTCTCCTCTGCCCTCTTCCTCAATCTATCAAAAGCATTCGACATGGTAAATCACAACTTACTCTTAGACTCTCTCAAATCACTGTCCATAGATAACCCAGTATGCAACTGGTTCCATTCATACCTGAATGGTCGACAACAAGCTGTCTTGTGGAAAAATAATCTATCCCCCCTTCTACCTGTCACCCTTGGAGTACCCCAAGGTTTTATTCTGGGTCCCCTTCTTTTCTCTATATTCATCAATGATCTGCCCAAAGTTATACCACAGGCAACTTCCATACAGTATGCAGATGATTCTACACTAATCTGCACTGCCTCTACTCCCACAGAATTACAATCCCTAACCCAGACTACCTTCAACAAAGTAGAGAACTGGCTTAATAATCGTCTTCTCCTATTGAACCCAAACAAAACCAAACTAATACTTTTCTCCCCTACCCGTAAGCTAACACCATCAATAATTACAATCTCTTATAACAATGGCACCATAATTTCTCCTGAACCAAACACTAAACTACTAGGTATAATCATTGATAACAATCTGAATTATAATGCCCATATACACAAAACCATAAAAACAGTAAATAAAAAAATGGGCTCCATGTATAGGATAAAGAAATATTTAACCCCAACTGCCAGAACCGCCATAGCTTGCACACATCTTCTGTCTTCTCTTCTCTTCTCTTCTCTATGCCTCACCCATCCTCACTAATCTATCTAAATCAAACCTCAACAAAATCACCAGCTGCTATAACAATATAGCAAGATTTGCCACCCACAGAATCAGCATACAGAACCCACCATTGTCATAATCTTCACAAATTAGGCTAGCTAGAACTACCCAATCAAATATACTATAACCAACTCATAGTTATTCATAAAATCCTCTACCAACCTACCAGTACCCCGATTCTAACTACAATTATTACTCCCTATAACAACCTAACATCCCTCCGCTCATCCAGTAGAATGCTAGTACAACTCAGCTGGAGATTCATTGTTTTCCAACTCGGCTAGAAAAAAATGGAACTCCCTTCCTGCTGAACTAACCACTAAATGCTCCTTGCCTCAATTCAAAATATCTCTAAAGATGCACAGAGTCTGGCTATGTCCATGTCTAAACCCCGACTAAACTATACAAAAATGAGACTAAGGTAGACAAAAAATAGTCATGCTCATATCTAAACCCCGACTAACCCAAAAACACATCAAAAAAACTATTAAACCAAACTTAGCTCGCAAATGTGATTACCCTTTTCTCCCTCTATAACTTACTATTCTGCCCACACTAATTAAAATCCTTCCAACCTAAACTACCTTCTCTATTTCATCTTCCTTACATTCTAACTGAAAATGCTTATCTTACAGACACACCTCTCTTAAAAGATTGTTTTCCCTATATATTTACTGCTTCAGCAACAATGCTTTTTATTTCCTATCTATATGTAACTTTTATATGACTTTTGTCTTTGACCAGTTGTTAACTTTCTAGAGATCTCTGTAACCTGCATTTTTTTAAGTGTTACTAAACTTTTGTAAATAGATTTATTGTTAAATTTTAGATATCTTGTAACCTACATTTTTTATTGTTACTAAATTTTTCGTAACGTGAAGCTTTTCTCCCCGGGCCTCCGCTGAAAATGGATATGTATCCAGTCGGACTTTCCCAGTTAACAAATGTAAAATAAATAAATAAATAAAAATGACCATAAGATAAAGTTATACATTGTAGTCAATATAGAAAGATGAAGGTCATATAACCAACCTATTTACACTATATACATAAATTCTTTCCCAAACAAGTTTAAACAATATAAAGGCAACACATACATAAATGTTTGCAATACCATATTTTGTTGTGAGTGAGTTTGTTGGTATATTGCAAGGTTCCTTTATAACACGTTACTCTATAGTGTGCATGATGTTTTATGCTAGTATGATATTAAAGGTTTGTACCCAAGTTGCTCGAGTTTTGCTGTTTTTGTTTCTTTTATCCATTACTATTTTGTGAGCTAATAGATGTTTAATAGCCACTTTCTTAAAACCCACCCAAGAGATGTTCATAGAGTCTACCCATTTGAGGGCTATATATAGTTTCATTAATGAAAATATGGTTATAAGTGGGTTTGCTTGTTTTACTGAGAAGTTAGATGGGCAAATATGTAATGTGGTAAATTCTCATGAAAGTGTTGATGACTGATATCCCACTTTTTGTAATTGCAATATCAGTGAATTCCAGAAATTATAGGCTCACTTGCAACTCCAAAATATATGCATTAAGTCTGGTATCTGATCCTTGCAGTGTGGGCAGTATGGTGATTCTGTTGCATTGAATTTGAGTAGTAATGCAGGTGTGAAATATACATTGTTATTTATCATAAGCTGTGTGTACAACAGTTTTTTAAGGGGTATGCTTTTCATTGTTAGGTTAATTGCATTTTGTATCTGGTGGTCGTCCAAAGATGGTTGTATTTTCCTCCAATTATCACATATTTATACTGTTTCCCAAAAGCTGTTTACTTCTTTGTATGTGTCAATGTCTCTTTCCACAAAATTTGCAACTCACTGGCTCTGATTCAACTTTCGTTTTGTTTTTGTTTTTACTAACAGCTATATTTTTTTCTGACTGTATTTCCTCCACTGTTTCATGTTCAGTAATTTTCTGTTCTGCCATTACAGTACTGTTTCTCTACCAATCTGCACACATCTGTCTAAATTTTCCTACAGTATAAACCTGCGTTTGTCCAATGAACAATTAAGTTATGAATCATTCAATCATTAAGCTCTCCAACTTGTATGTGCTAGATAATCTCCTTATATCTGTTATATAAATATTTTCATTCATACACAATTATCACAAGAAAATGATTTTGGTCTACATTTTCTTTGAACTTTGAGTTATATGGTTCATTAAAAGCAGCAGTTTTCTTTTTAAAGATTTTCTCAACAACATTGAACATGCCATACTTTCATATGCTGACTATTCCTTGCACTTTTACTACTTCAGTATTAAGGCAGTTTTACTTACACAACCTTCTCAGCTTCTTCCACTATGATATCTATGTAAACAAAAACAATTCTGCTTACATAGATGCCCCAGTAGGAGAAGCTAAGTCAAAAAACTTCTGTTTACCTTATAAAATTTCTTAGACTTTGGAAAATTCTTTTACCTCCAGACAGAGGCAGTTCTGATTTCAGACCTAACTTTTATTTCTTATTTGCCTTTTTTTTATTAGCTGGGGTAGAACACTTATCATAGTGGACCATTTACAGGTTCTCTTGCTTCAGCTTGTTGAATTATTAAATAGCCAGGATCCTCCCCAAGATCATACTTAGCATGTAGACATTGAAAAGTGGAACAAAGGCCCTTGAAAAGTAAGAACATACAGCTAAAAATCTAGATATCTAAATAACATAACATTTGAATATCACATTGCATATAGCTCTTTCAGCTTCCAGTAGGAACGTGGAATACTACTCAGAAACACGTTTAAAAAACAGAGTGGCAAAAATGATGGAGATAAATAAGCACATTATCAAAGAGACAGTGTAAACTCTGTAGACTTAGAAGCATAGCTGGCTCAACCAGTGCCCTGTGCCAGTACCA
>NC_056737.1:855391491-855453991 GCF_019279795.1 Protopterus annectens | reverse complement strand
ATCACCCTGCCAACACTCTCCCCCTGCCTTCCCAACAAATTCTATTCAATCAACTACACATTCCCATCCCTACCCCCCTCTTCCAAAAACCTCTAACACTGACCTACTCATTACCAGTTTCAATCTCCGTAGCATCATAAGTAAAGCTAGTAAATTCCTTGCTGCCTTAGTCACCTTCTCACTTGACATAGCTGTGACAACTGAAACCTGGTTAAAGCCACACATTAAAGACAAAGAAGTTATCACAACCACCTATAACATCATTAGACTAGACAGATTAAACAAGAGGTGGTGGAGTTGCCATTATGTTTAAAGACACCCTCAAAGTTAAACAACTTAACTGTGCTCCCCCTGACCTACCCAACTCCAAAATCCTACCTACTCACCTCAAAACCAATCCAAACAAAACAATAATTACCATAGCCACCTTTCTTCCGCCAGGTAATAACCTTCCCACTACTGAATGCCTACTCTCTTGAGAATCTACCAATTTCAGCCAAGAAACTATAGTTCTTGGTGATTTCAATCTTGATTGGCAATCCTGCTCATCCAGTATCCCCTCAAGCTTCCTAAACCTCTTCAACTTCACCCAAACCATAACCTGTCCAACTTGCACAGACAAACATTCCAATAAGCAGTCTACACTAGAACAGATTCTGACTAACAGACCCAACCTACACTTTCTAGCTGGCTGCCTGCCAGACTCCCTTAGTGACCATTCTCCAACCTTTCTTTTCAGAAAACATGTACATACTCAAAGCAACATCACCTACAAATACATACGTAGCAAAAAAAAACTTCTCCCCCTTTACCTTTAACCTACTACTTCAACAATATGATTGGACATCACTTAAATGCCTCCATCTAGACCTGTCTGTCCAATATTTTAACAACACCTTTCTTAAAATACTTAACAATCTTGCTCCCTCAAGGAAAGTACGTTCAAAAGCCAAGCACCTACCTTAGCTATCCAACGACACCAAACTGCTACTTAAATGTAGAGATAGGGCATGGTCAGCTTACCAGACCACCAAAGATAAAGCTAACCTCTTAACATATCAACAGCTACAGAATCTAGCTAAGAAACAAATCAAAAATGACAAACAAGCCTACTTCCAAAACTGTCAACAGAAACACCTAAACACCCCCAAAAAAATTCTGGCAAAGCATTAACTATCTCCTTAGCCCCAGTTATTTCCCAACCCCTACCCCAGTCTCCTCAAACAACTCTGACACTATTGCTACTCAATTCAACTACTATTTTATTAAGTCCATAACCTCCCTGCTAGGTAGCCAGGCTAACCAGCCACTTACTCTTCCCGCTCCTAGTTCAGATAACCCCAACCCCCTCACTTTAAATACCATTCAAACTAGTTACATAAAAACTCTCCTAACCAAGGTAAAACCCTGCTGTCTTGCTGCTGACCAACTTCCTAATGAATTTCTAAAGATTGCTGCACCTTCTATTGCCTACCCCATATTTATCTTGATCAATAATTCCATTACAGAACAATACATCCCACTTCTCTGGAAAGTATCACACATCATTCCCCTCAACAAAGGTGGACCCTCTAAAGAACTAGCCAACTTCTGTCCTATAGCCATCCTCTCCCCCTCACAAAAATCTTAGAAAAATGAATCCACAATCAATTCCTTCACCACTTCCTTAGTCACAACCTGTTATCTACTTCTCAGCATGGCTTTTGACCTAAACATAGTACTAGCACAGCCCTATTAACTTTCACTAACACCATTAATCATCTCCTAAACAAAGGTCACTTTGTCTCTTCTATCTTTCTCGATATGTCCAAAGCCTTTGACACTGTTTCTCACCAACTGCTCCTAGACAAACTTTAATCTTATGGCCTCACTACAGCATCCTGGTTTCAGAGCTATCTTTCCAATCATCAGCAAGCTACCAAACGGGCAAACAGCCTCTCCCCCCTACTCACCATCTCAGTTGGTGTAGCCCAAGGTTCCATTCTTGGCCCCCTCCTCTTTACCGTATTTACTAACAACCTCAGCTCAGCAACGCAACTAGCCTACATTGTCCAGTATGCCGATGATTCCACACTTATATGCTCAGCCCCTCACCACAAGAACGTCAAATAAAAATGCAAACTTCCTTTCAAGACATAGAAAAATACCTCTCTGAGCATCAGCTCTTACTAAACCCAAACAAAGTCGAAGATAATAGTCTTTAGAAACTAAAAATCCAAACCATGTCGGGCCCCTCTCACAATCCTGTCCTCAAATGGAACCAAGATAGAACCCACAAACCAGACTAAACTTCTAGGTGTCACAATAGACGAGAATCTAAAATTTGGCAAACATATTTTTCTGACTATCAAAAAAGTTCACATCAAACTTGGCACCCTCTATAGGGCTAAACCATACCTTACTCAGAGTGTCAGACTGGCCACTGCTCAGTCACACCTGCTTTCTACACTCCTCTATGGATCTCACATATTCACAAACCTACATAAGACTGATCTCAATAACCTAGAACCCTGCTACAACAAAATCGTCAAGATTGCCACTAATCATCCATACAGGACTCACCACTACACTGTTCTCTCCCAGCTCAGCTGGCTAGAACTCCTTAACCTTTTATCTTTCAATCAACTCACCATGGCCCACAAAATAATCTACCAACCCAGTAACTGCCCTGCTCTTTCTAACCTTCTCCAACTTAGTACTAATCCCAGGTCCCTCAGATCCTCTTACAAACTAATGCTAAAGGTTTCCTGCTCCCACAACTACCATGGTGACTTCCTCTACTCCTACAAAATTGCTAAATTATGGAACACTCTTCCTCAACCCATAACAAAAAATCCTCACTACCATGAGTTTAAACAACTCCTAAAGAACTGCCTAGCTAATCACTGGCTTTGCTCCTGCTATTCTCCAGGCTAATTCTTCCTAGCACCCTGCACCTTACCTTAACCTACTACTCTAGCCTCCTACTTTGTTCCCTCCACCTCTCTGCTGAATTTGCTGACTTGTAACAGCTTCACATTGTTTCATGATGGACAGGGATTCTTATGATTCCTGCCCATTACTGTGCATACATTTGTAACATATTGAACTCCCTGTTAAAGTTTCACTATTGATATATTTGCACGCTGTCTTTGAATTTGTATTCTGTATTAGTTTACAAATGTTTATACTTGCATCGATGTCTCTGTTTATACATCACTATTTATATGTGTACACTGCTATTTGAATCTGTAATGGCTACTTTTGATTATAATAATTATTATTATTGTTAGTCTTCTTACTGTATTGGAGCTTTTCTCACCGGGCCCCCTCTGAAAATGAGCTCCTGGCCCAGTCGGACATTACCCGGTTAACAAATGTAATAAATAAATAAAGTGGTATGAAGATGCTTATCTTGCTCACCTCTGCCTGGGTGATGGAAGTAGGGCACATGGCTTTTATTTGCTTATTAAATGAGTAAATTCACTGGCTACAAGTGTCCCTCAGAAGCACTATGTTGTTAGGTAACTTGCTCAGAGTCAAACAGTAGGCAAATGAAGGAAGAGAGTGAGGGAGTCAAACCTCTGACTACATGAAGCTGTTGATTAATAGTTCATAGTCTTAGTCCACTGCACTAAACTAACAAACTTAAAAGCAAATGTCTGTTAGTATAGCTCCACTTGAGACTGGGGACCTGTTAGAGCCTATCAGCTAAGAAGAGTGGCAGGGACATTTGAGGAATGATATTTCTTGTTTAACAGTTATACACTCACTCTCTGTCTAATGCATGCCTTTCCCTCAGACACCTGTACAGGCAGGCATCCGACTAAGTGGTTACAGCTAAAAGTGTAGCCCCTAATGGCTAAATAGATGATGACCATACTGCAGTCCAGCTTCCACCTACAGTGTGGAACAAATGGGCTTAGAAATGGCAATAGACCTAATGACCAGCAAGTTGAGAAGGCTATGTAATCATCTGTAAGATTGCTACTTCTAAGAAAATACTTTAGTTGTTGTGGCAAGATCAAAGTGAAAGTACTGTTCTACTAAAACGCCCTCTCACCTATTCTCAGTTTGATATTTTCATTAAATCATTAAAATATTGTGATACATATCATAGAATATGTTAATGCTTGTAACACACGTTGTCCTTGTAAAATGTTTAGTGTGACATGCAACAAATATCCATGTGGTTATTTCCAGTAATTCCATTACATGGATCCTTGTGCTAACTGCAAAAATAAAAAAAATAAAATAAAAAAAATAAAATAAAAAATAGCAGACTGATTCACACAGGCTATGAAGACTGGCCTTCAAAGTCAACATTTCTTCTTCTTTCTTTTACAATAAAGTTCTTGTAATCTGTTTGAATTAATCTGTTGGCTTTCATTTCTTTGCAGTTTTATCTTTAGTGCTACTAGCAACTATAGGAGTCAATCTTTAGACATTTTGCTTTTCTTATAATTGTACTAGCCTTTTAAATTTAGTTTTCCAATTCTGGACTAATATTTTATAGTGAATAGTATTGAACTGAAGATATTGTTCTAAACAATGGTCCTTTACTATTTGTCCAGTACTGTGCCTATATCTCACCATTCATTTTTTTACACAGTGCTTTGATTGGTAGTGTTAAATTAATCATTGTCCCTTATACATGGACCCATGGTTCTGATAAAGTTGGAGTGCTTTATAAACACATATACTATTAAATCATTAAAGAGGCTGATCAAGGATTCCCTCTCTTTAGCTATCTGACATATATACTATTTTGCAATTTTATCAGGGCCGGCCTTAGGGTCTGGCAACCTAAGCAAGAGGGCTCCATGGTGTTACTCCCCACCAACACTCACACACACCACCAATTGCACCTATCCTGCTGTACCAACACCATCCAGATTATTTTTTTCCTCTTTTTTCTCACAGTTTGTCTTACATTTCAGTTTTTACTGTATTTACTCATTCATTCAACACATTTAAGTAGGCAAGACTGCACCCTGATAACTACGTAAAAACAATTGTATTAAGCAAGCTTGTTTTTTTTGAGCTGCACTTCACAGTATTCAAAAAAAAACCTTTTACATCCATTGATGGTCTGGTCTGAACAAAAAATCATGATTAAAGGAAGAAATTCAATCTTGTTTTTCTACTTTGCTTTTCCTTAAATTCTTTAAACACACCCTAACTAACCAAAACATAGACTGTAATACCTGGGGTAGAAATAAATGCATTAAGCTGGGGGTCTGGGGGGCTACAAGGCCCACACAAGCCATGGAAATTCTAGATGCTTTGAGGTACATTTTACAGTTTTTAAAATAATTTTTTCATCCAGTGATGGCTTAATCAAAAATCATAATTAGAAAAAAAAAAGTCCTGCTGTTTGATTTTGGCTTTCCCTGAATTGATACAACCTAACTGACCAAGACTGCACTGTAATAACTAAATTAAGATGGGGGGTCTAGGGGCTGCTAGGCACTAGAAGCCATGGGGTTATAGATGCTTGAAGTGCCTTTCTGAACTTTTTTCCAACCTTTTGATTCAATGATGGCTTGAACAAAAATCATATATAAGGAAAGAAATTCAATCACACTTTTTTATTTCAAAGAAAAAATGATTTGATCCGAGGCTTGATGCTCAAAGTAACTAAATAACAGTGTGCAATAAACATAAATAAATGCTTATATGCACCTGATATTTGACTTGTGAGTAAAAAGGTAACTACAATAATGTTTTCAACTTACTTTTAGACAATACACTGCTCCTGTACAAACTTAGTGACCCTCTGTGCACCCCCCTGAAGTTTGTGAAGAAAGTTAAAGAAGTAGTGACTACATCATCCCCAGCCCAACACAAGATAGTCACTTCTGTGGTTTGGGAGGAAGGTTAAAGAAATAATGATATCAACCTCAGCTCCCCACACAAGCTACAGTGACCTTCTATGCACACCTATGAGAAAGGATAGGTTAGACTAGATGAGTTTCAGGACAGAGAAGTCACTTTCTCACTTTACAGTAATTTCTCAAAAAAAGGGATAAAATGCATCACAGCATTCTCTGACCTTCAGTGACTACTAATCCCATGTCAAAACCTACTTATACAGCCTTGGTGTGTGGGTCTCCCCTCTCCATGAAGTATGAAGGTCTGGGTATTCTGCTGTCCAATGTACCCCCCACTTTTTGAGAAATGATTGTAAACTGAGAAAGTGACATAAGGGTCAGTTACATCCAGACAACCCCCCACTAAGCAGTTATAGGCACATCTGTGTACAATTCAGATGTCGGGTTGTAATAAAAAGAGTTTATCCATATAATGCATTTCACCTTTCCTCCAAACAGATATTTGCCACACATTAAAATATTCCAAACTATTACACACAAACCACACTTGACTTGTAAAGTCAAAATAATAAGCAAACAGCAACATTTCCTGCGCACACAGCCCAGTGATAATACTTATTCATATCAGGTGCCAAGTTAAATACTTTTCTCAAATGTGCACCAGTCCTGCAAAGCCAATCAGTAGTGACTACTTAAAACTGAGCAAAGGAAAAAATTGTCAGCTACATTCAGCAAGCCAAACTTAACCCCATAACTCTCAACCTCTTACCACCAGAATTAGGGACAAAAAAAAAAAAAAAACCACAGGGACACATTTTAAAATATTAGTAGAATTAATATAAGGATTTGACAGAATAAGGCAAAGTGAAATAAAACTCCCACCCCCATAGCTCTCAACCTCTTATCTCCAGAATTTGGGGCAAATAAAAAACAAAAATCAGGGGACACATTTTAAAATATTAGTACTATTAACATGAGGAATTGACAGAATAAGCCAATGTGAAATAACATACATTTGCTGAAGCAAAAGAAGTCTGTAACTCTAGTTACTGTCATTACCATTAGTTGTAATCTACCACCTTTTCTCCCGAAAGTATTTGTGAGCCCATATCACCTACAGTTGAGAGGTATGCCCAACCCCCACCTTGCAAAGTTATAGCCATGAAGTCTGATGGCCATATAATACGTTTCATCTTTACTAGTCCACAAAAATAAGATGCCACACTTTAAAATATTCCAAGTTGCTTCACACAAATCACTATAAACATTGCAAAAAAATCTGGTTGATCACTGCTGACATCACAAAAATCACTAATAAATATTGCAAAAAATATCTGGTTGGTCACTGCCAACATCAAGGGGAATAATAATAATAATAATAATAATAATAATAATAATAATAATAATAATAATAATTCTTACCTCACTGATTTCTGTCTCATACCATTCAATTCAAATATCAATAAACAAAACTTTTGATAAAATTCCATACAGGCATACTAGAAAAACTAAACAAACTGGGAATAAACCCCAGTGTCACCTGCTGGACTGCCAACTGGCTCACAGATAGGATACAGGCAATCAAGATAGGGGAAGTTACTTCCAAAAAAGAGACCAGTCATCGGTGGATTCCCCCAGGGTTCTGTGTGGGGGTCTCTTCTGTTTGGCATCTACGTTTGTGAAGTAAAAGCTAATACCAAAGGGCTCGAGTTGACTATGTTTGCAGATGAACGCAAGCCAGGAACAATCACTGACTCCCCAAAATGGAAGGTTTGTCACAAATAAATAAATGGTGCCAAAATCATGAATTGAAACTAAATACCAAAAATGCATTATTGTATTCTTTGAGAAGTCATCTATCCCAGGGAACTGCCACATTAACAATATATCCCTATGAGTTGATCCAGTTATTCAGGATGTGGGAACTCATGGACAGTGTCCTAATTTTTGACCAGCATGCATCCATTGTTGTAAGAAAGTCCTTGTATTTTGCACAACTTATAAACAAAGAGATTGCATCTAGATCTCAGGATGTCATTGTACACCTTTACACAGCCTTCATAGGATCATAGAATCATAGACAGTTACTAGGCTAATGGCCCTAGGGCCCTTACAAGCCTAGCCATCTTTAACCCTTGTCCCCTATTGGGTCCCATACAAAATGCCAACAGCTCACAATGCCGACACCCATATGGCCAATGTTTAGAATACTGACAATGGGGAAACGCTATCTCCCAATAGTGCGGGAATGGAAACATTTCTATTCTTGCATTGTAGTGCGATCTCAGAGTTGGTATATTAAAGATACGAGGAGTGTGGGTGGCGGAGACCCCCATGAGGGGTGGAGAGGGGCATAGCCCCCCCTGCTAGCACAAAAAAGGAAATTTTATTTTCCTTTTTTGTGAAGTTCTGCTGCTGTCGATATTGTGAGTGTCAACCATATGGCGTGACGATATTGTGAGTGTCGACCATATGGCGTGATGGTGTTTTGGGCTGTCAGTGTTCTGTAGGCAATTCCCCCCTATTAGATCTAGAGAAATAGTCTATGTTTACATACAGATCAAGATTAGCACCAACTTCCCCTATCCAAGTGGACAAAGATGAACCCCCCGGGCTAAAATTGAGGTTTACATGCAAATCAAGATCAGCATCGACTGCCCCTATCCAAGAGGGACACAGATGAAACCCCTGGAATAAATTTGTGGTTTCCCATCCAGTCATGCAAGTTACACTTAAACAGGGTCATTGAGGGACTCTGTTTGACTTGAATTGGTAGTTTGTTCTACAGGAGTGGCAACCTCTGGAAGACACATCTGTGTCTCCAGCAAATCCTATCGATGTCACAAGCTAGGTTAAGGTCCCTAGAGTGAGTGAATCTTGCCCCATTTGATATACAGATGTGCAGCATTTCCATTAAGGCAGGATCAGAGATTGCTCTCTAGGCCAGGCACAAGTCACCTCTAAGCAGTCTATATGATACAGAGTACAGTGACAGTGATTTCATTCTGTCCATGTATCACATGTACTGAAGACACTGAATTTTCTTTTTGAGAAATCTTTGAGATCTCTCCAGTTGCTGCAGGTGCCTGGTAAGGTATATATGAAAGGGATCATTGTACTCTATTATTGGCCTGATGAGGGACGAGTACAGGGGATGTTATAACATCTTTCACTCTAGAAACAATGCCATTACTTATGAGATGTACAATGTAGAAGGCCTTCCTTACCACTGTGGACAAATGGTGATCAAAGTTAAGGTTACTGTCAACCTGCGTTCCCAAATCTCTCACCACTGAGTTGGAGCTTAGGGTGCTATTATTAATATGGTAATCTGCAGGGATATCTCCCTTGCCAAAGGAGATGATAATGCATTTTTTTGCATTGAGTTTTAAGTCCATGACTTTGGCACCAGTCATTGGTCTGCATAAGCCCCTCCCGAAGTACGCTGATATGATTTGGGGATTCGATGATTGCACCTAGCTTGCAGTCATCAGCAAACGTTGTCAGCCACAGACCTTTTGTTTTTGTTTGAACTTCTGAGAAGTAGATTCTAAACAATAGAGGGCCCAGCACCAACCCCTGTATAACACCACTGGTAACAGGTCTGCTGGTAGAGGTGGAATCCCCAGCTTTCACTGTATGTGTTCTGTCAGTGAGCCAGTTTGCAACCCACTGACAATATATGGGTTGATCCCCAACTGGGTGTGTTTTTCAATGTTGCCTGAGTGGGGGATTGTGTCAAAGGTCTTGGCTAAGTCTAGATAGGTCATATGCACAGATTTGCCTTCATCCATGGCTTTGGTGACATTCTCAAAGAAGTCTACCAGGTTTAACAGGCATCATCTGCCTTTGACAAAACCAAACTGGGTCCAGCCAAGAGTCTGAAGGTCTCCTATGTCTTTGTTGATAAGATCCACAATGATTCTCTCCATGGCCTTGCAGACAAGCCTGGTTAGACTTACGCCTCTACAGTACCCCGGGTTGGTTGATATACTCCCTTTGTGCAAGGGATGATGGATGCTGTTTTCCATTCAGCTGAGACAAAATAAGAAGTTATGTACTCACCATAATGTTCCATGTGAGTTGTTCATCTCGCCTTCATTCTTTACTGATGGGTTTGGAGCTGATACACAGGCTCTGGTATGGCCGTTTTGCACAGCTCAAGGTCTTACAGTAGCTCGAGGCCAAGCCCCTATCTCATGATGCACTGTGAATTACCTCAGATCTTGTTTGCTACATGTACTATAACCATATAAATGAGCTATCCTCCTATGGATAGGAAGAAGAATTGAGCAATCACAATGAGACCAACATCCAGGTCAACTATAAACCAAAAGGGGGAAGGAGGGAGAGACGTAAGAATGAAGGTGAGATGAACAACTCACATGGAACGTTATGGTGAGTACGTATCTTCTTAATGTGAAGTTGTTCAATCTCGCCGTTCATTCTTTACTGATGGGTAGCATCCCTAGCACCATCAATCTCGGGTGGCTCACGGGAGTACATTCTTCAGAACCGTAGACCAAAAGGAAGCCCTGTCCCTGGAGGCCTTATCAACTTTGTAATGAGTGATAAAGCTATGAGGTTTAGACCAAGTGGCTGCTGCACAAATGTTATCAAAGGGCAATTTGGCTTGGAATGCAGAGGATGTAGAAACTGCTCTGGTTGAGTGAGCTTTAATCTTGTGTTGCAAAGGCATGTTAACAGATGAATAGACAAAGGTAATACAATCAGATAACCATTTAGAGTTGTTTTAGCCACTGGTCTACCTTTTCTGGCTTCAGAGAATGAAACAAAGAGCTGGTCTGATTTCCTGATATCTTTTGTTCTATCCAAATAAAATCTGAGTTATCTGTGAACATCACATTTGTGCAGCATATACTCCAACTTATTGGAATGAGTAGGGAAGAAAACTGGTAACTCAATTACTTGGTTGATATTAGTTTCTGAACAAACTTTGGGCAAAAAAGAGGAGTTTGCCTAAGAGAAACTGTCAGCATGAAAAATCAGATAAGGAGGGCTGATAGATAAAGCTTGAAATTCTGATACTCTGCGGGAAGAAGTAATAACTACCAGAAAAATGGTTTTCCACGACAAATATTTGAGATCACAAGATGATGCTGGTTCAAATGGGGGAAGGATTATACGAGACAGCATAAAATTTAGATTCCATGGAGAATAAGGAGTTTTCACTGGAGGACTCAAATGAAATGTTCCCTTGTGAAAGGCCTTGGATAACTTGTGGGACATTATATTTAGCCCATCAATTCCGAGATGAAATTTAGATATAGCAGCCAACTGAACCCGAACGATTGCAGCTGCCGCTCCTTTATTAAAAATCATAGTCAAGAATTCTAGTATGGATGTCAAGGGGGCTTGGTAAGAATCAACGTTCTGCTTAGAAGCCCATATGGAAAATCTCTTCCACTAACTAAGATATAATCTTCTAGTGGACGGCTTATGAGAAGACAAAACGATCTGTTTTGTCTCACTGGAGAAGTTATGAAGCCTGGCTATGAGGAGAACTGGAGCAGCCAAGGTGTAAGATTCAGTGACTGCAGAGAAGGATGGAGATGCCCCGACAGATGTGTCAGAAGGTCTGGGACTGGGTCCAGAATCCAGGGATCCTCCAAGAGATGATGTTGAAGGAATGGGAACCAAATCTGCCAAGGCCAATGAGGGGCTATAAGAATGATGGTCCTTCCCAGGGATTTTGCTTTCTGTAGAACTCTGGGTATCAATGGGATTAGTGGAAATGCATAGAGGAGACCCGGGGCCAATTGTGTATGAGTGCGTCTCTCGGGGCTTCTCCCAGAGGAGGAATTAGGGCAAAGTAGCTTCTGCATTTCATGTTTATGTGGCTGGCAAAAAGGTTGCAGCAAGGCTGGCCCCATTTGTGGAAAATCCTGTCTGCAATCTCTTTCTTGAGGGACCACTCGTGTGGCTACAAGATTGCCCTGCTCAGTTTGTCTGCTATCACGTTGGATCTCCCCAGGATGTGCGTTGCTAACAGAAAGCGCTGGGAAGAAACAGACCACTGCCAAACTCTGAGGGCTTCTCGGCAAAGGGGGTAAGACTTGGTTCCCCCCTGCTTGTTCAAGTACCAGACTACTGACATATTGTCTGTCTAAATTGCAATCGTTCCTAGGGGAACAGAGTCCTGGAAGTAATGCAATGTCAAATGTAGTGCTCTCATCTCCGGAACATTGATATGCAAATGTGACTCTTGATCTGTCCATGTGCAATGGGCAGTCTTTCCCTGAAAATGCCCCCCCCCACCCTATCAGGGAAGTGTCCGTGGTCACAGTGGCTACTGGAGGGGGTAGAACAAAGGGGCGACCTATGGAGATGTGAAGAGACGTCAACCACCACTGGAGATCTTTCTTGCAAGAGCTTGTAATCAAAATCATGTGATCTATTGGAAGTTCCTGATAAGACCATTGAGTGAACAACAGCCATTGAAGAATCCGCATATGCATTCTTGCTAATGGTATGTCTAGGATTGCTGCAGCCATCAAACCCAATACTTGCAGAACTTCTGAAGCTGGTGCTCTGTCTTTCAATACCAATGTGCTGACATGCTGATGAAGAAGGAAGATTATTTCGATTGGTAGTCTTAGAGAGGTGGTTGAAGTGTCTAGCTCTGCCCTGATAAAAATGATATGCTGCGATGGTGACAAGGCAGACTTTTCTGAGTTGACTGTAATGCCTAAATGATTGCAGAGTGACAGAGTGTACTCCCGTGCCTGAATCAGTTGATGCCTGGTGGTGGCGGTAAGGAGCCAATCATCTAGGTACGGAAACACCTGGAATCCTAGAAGCCTCAGGTGAGCCGTGACCACTGCCATGCATTTTGGGGGCTGTAGTGAGACCAAAGGGCAGGGCTCAAAACTGATAATGATTGGCTCCCAGCCGGAAATGCAGGTGATCTCTGGATGGCCTGGCCATTTTTATGTGGTAGTACGCATCCTTGAGGTCTATCAAGCACATCCAATTGTCTTTCTCTAAGAAGGGAAGTATAGACTGGAGCATGACCATCCGGAACTTCTCTTTCTTCACATATTGGTTGAGTCTGCTGAGGTCCAAAATGGGTCTCCAGTCCCCTGTTTTCTTTGGAACCAAAACAAACCTTGAGTAAGTTCCAGACCCTGTTTGGTCTGCTGGGACTGGCTGAATGACTCTTTTTTTCTAGCAACTTGTGAACCTCTACGGTTGTTTGTTCCCTGTAACTGGGTGGAACATCCGGGATTCTACTTATGGATGGGGGAGGGTGTGGCAAATGGTATGAAGTACCCTCTGGAAATGATACTTTGTACCCAGCTGTCTTTTGTTATTTCTTGCCAGGCGTCTGGATACAAAGATAAGCGACCCCTGACTGCCTCCAAAGCAGGACAGTCAGGCTTCCTTTCAGGAGCACTGATAGGATTGACCAGAGAAGTGATCTGTCACCCTGATGTTGTGGACCCCCTCTACTGCGAGGGTGGCGTCTTCCACTATTACCCACTCCTCTGCCCCTAGGGGGGGGTGCACCATGTGTGTCCTGAAAGGCTCCTTGGGCTTTCCGGAATGACATTTTACCTCCTCTTTGGCCTTTGGGATAAGGCCGGGTAGAGGTGGAAAAACGAACTCCAACGGCAGACATAGTCTTTCCCTCCTGTTCACACCTGGTCAGAGTTTCCTTCATTTTAGGCCCAAAAAGAGATGACCAGCAGCTGTAGCACCAAATTGCTTTATTAGGCTAGTAGTAAAAAACTACATAACCATAGAATGAAGATACATACAGACCGGTTTCGGCAAAAAACTGCAATGCCTTCTTCAGTGTCAATGTGTTAATATCAAACATTCCCAATATATAGCTGGAAATCAAGATCACATGATCAAATTAAAGATGCTCATTTAATCCTGAGGGAAATAATCCCCCTAATTTAATGATCCACTTTTTCTCTTTTTGATTCAAAATGTGATGCCAGCCAGCTTTGTTGGATCTGTGTGCTGTTATTCTGTCAATAATACCAAAATTAAAAGAAGCAGCTGGATGTATTAATGTATGTTTGTATAAGGCATTCGTGTTTTTCTTATGTCTAATGTCACAGAAATGTTCACCCATCCAAAACTTCAACGGACGTGAATTTTGCCCTGCATAGAATGCCGAACACTGGCATGTAGCCAAATATATTACCCAATCTGACTGACTGTTGGCATGGAAAGAAATATCAAAAACATGACCAGTGTTTCTACTACTGAAGGTTTTGGATTTAGTTACTTTGGAACAATAGGAACAGTGGCCACAGGGAAAGCAACCAATCAACCGATCACCCAATAAAGCAGTTTGTGTTAGAGACACATTAGATGATGTACAGTGTTTGTAGTGATTGAAATAAGAACCCAGATTTTTACCTTTTTTAAAAGAAAAAGAACATGTAGCGGGTAAGATGCCAGATAATGTGTGGTCAGCCAGCAACATATTCCAGTGGCGTCGGACACTTTGCATAAGTGAGTTATTGTTCCTGCCATATGTGGTTACAAATCTAATGGCAGAGTTGTCATGATTGGTTTTGACTTCATATTGAAGGAGATCAGCCCTGGCCAGATGGTCACCTGGGTTGGAAGCCTGGTATATATAGCCAGCACGATAGCCCCTATCTTTAAATCTGGAAATAAGATCTTGTTTGAAAAGATCATATGAATGTTCATCAGAGCAGATACGTTTGCCCCGAATGAACTGGGACTTGGGAATATTATTGCAGACATGAGGAGGATGATAGCTGGTTGTGTGGAGGAGGGAATTATATTGTGGAAATTTGCGGTGTACCTGAGTGGAAAGTGTGTTATCGAAATTTCTCCCAACCATGACATCCAAAAAGATAATATTGTTGGGATCATAATTAACCATAAATTCAATTCCCCATTTGTTTTCATTTAAATCATTTACAAACTTGTGTAAATAATTAACATCGGCCCTCCACACCAATTAGCAATCATCCAGATACCTCCTCCAAATGTCAATTTCATCAAGGTAAAGATTGTGGGATCGATCGTAAATAATTTGTTCCTCGGCAAAAGGTATATATAGCCAGCACGATAGCCCCTATCTTTAAATCTGGAAATAAGATCTTGTTTGAAAAGATCATATGAATGTTCATCAGAGCAGATACGTTTGCCCCGAATGAACTGGGACTTGGGAATATTATTGCAGACATGAGGAGGATGATAGCTGGTTGTGTGGAGGAGGGAATTATATTGTGGAAATTTGCGGTGTACCTGAGTGGAAAGTGTGTTATCGAAATTTCTCCCAACCATGACATCCAAAAAGATAATATTGTTGGGATCATAATTAACCATAAATTCAATTCCCCATTTGTTTTCATTTAAATCATTTACAAACTTGTGTAAATAATTAACATCGGCCCTCCACACCAATTAGCAATCATCCAGATACCTCCTCCAAATGTCAATTTCATCAAGGTAAAGATTGTGGGATCGATCGTAAATAATTTGTTCCTCGGCAAAAGCCATAAACAAGTCGGCATATATAGGGGCAAAAGATGCCCCCATGGCAGTTCCCTTATTTTGAAGATAACATTCACCCTGATAAAAAAAATAAATTTTTGGTGGCAACATGTTCAGAAAGAACTATGCGGAAGGTATTGAACCCAGGTTGGTATAGCTCCGATTTGTACAACCAATATTCCAACGTATCGATGCCAGCCCAGTGGGGGATATTAGTTTATAGTGCTTTGGCATCGAGGATGCAGAGCAGCCAACCTGGTTACAACTGCATGTCTGCAATAACCCTAAGAAATTCCGTTGTGTCTTGTAATCTTGCGCGTACCCATTTAAGGAGGGGCTTCAAGTATCTGGTTAAAAGTGGTTCTGTTAAAAGAATTTCTACCCAAAACAATGGGTCTACCAGGGGGATTGGTGGCATGTTTGTGTATTTTGGGCAGAAAATATATGTACTGATGTACCGGTTCATCCACTGTAAGATGTTGTAAGGTGTTTTGTGTAATGATCCCTTCTTCCTTTACTGATACTAAGAATTCATATATTTGCCTCTTAAAAAGTGAAGTAGGGTCAGTAACCAAATGTAAATAGTACCTGCCATCCATGAGTTGCCTTTTTGCCTCAGTGTCATATTGGGTCCAGTCTTGAACCACAACAGCGCCACCCTTATCAGCCATCAGTATGACCAACTGATGATTATTGACCAAATTCAAAATGACCTCCATATCGGCCCTGGATATGTTGCTGGATTTCACCCTGGTTTCCTTGGCATAAAAATGTAGATCTTTGAGTACTGCATTCTGAAACAAAGAAACAGTATGATGCATGGGAGGCATAAATGTAGAACTGTGGTACCTGAACTCATTCTGCGTATCCACAGTCTTTCTGCCATGAAAAAACTATTTAAAATTTAAATTTCTACAAAATCTAATTACATCATCTTCAAAACAATCTTCGGACACAAAGAAACCAGGAATGAATGAAAGACCTTTATTTAGAATTTGAATCTCAGTGTCAGTAAGGGAATAGGAGGAAATGTTAAAAACATTCATTGTTTTGTGAGTATCATTTTCAACAGTGCCTGCATGTTGCCTACCTGATTTGTGCTTCCTGCCTCCCCTTCTACGTTTTGTCCTAAAGGGACACAAGTATTGGAACGTTTATGGGCTGGTGAGCCTGTAGCACCAGAAATATCTGGTTCAAAACTGGAAGAGGAGTCATTCCCAGTACTATCTGCACTAGATGCTGATGGTTTCTAAAGGATAGGGCGTGCCCATTTCCTTTTAGAAATGTTTTTTGGTGTCTGAAAAAAAATGTACACGCTTAGTCCTATCCCTGCTAAAGGGATCCCCTTTGTCGTAGTCCCCCATGTCCCTAAGGAATTTCTTCCTTTTACTATCCTTGAGTTATTCTTCTAAATGTAATAGATCATTGCTAAGTTGTTTGAAGCAGAGACTCTTGTTGTTCGCAGCTTTGTTTCGTTCTCTGCTGTTGGCCTGTAGCACCTGCATTATCTGGTTCTATCCTTGGAATTACTGTTCTTGCTCTGACAAGATGCTCGTTTGTTCACCGACCAGCTATTTTTGGATTGTATAATTTAACTGTTTCTTGAGTGTTTTTATCCGGAGGTATATACTGGGACTATTCAATTTTTACCTATTGGCAGTTTTGGTATGTAATATATGTTCTATAATCTGTGACTTGTATTACTAAGCAATTGGATTTCTTATTTCCATCCACAAGAACATCGTGCTGTATATGCATTTTATTTTACCGTTGTTATGGTATAATGGTATTTTTTACTTAAGATATGTCTGGACTATTTACGTGTGTTTCGTTTTTTGGGACATTCAAGAACTTTATAGTGGAATATCATCACGCAAAGGAATTGTTTAACATGTTTTTCGAGTGACCTGAAGGGCAGCAACATATTTGGATATTGTGCATTAGTCAGACACTGTTCTCTCAGTAGGGACCAACTTGTGTTTCTATAAAAAAAAATTGTATCTGCTTTTACTGTATTTGTGTTTCTTCCTACTTTATTTTGCTTTTGCGTCATCTTAAAAGTACTCAGTTGTATTTATTACTGCTTGGTGTAACTCATTCTAAGCCTTTTAGTTTAAGCACTTGGGCTTCAGACCAGTTGTTTTACATTTAGAAGGTTTGTGGCCTGCACTGTGGTGGCAGGACAGGTAGCTTACATCCTTCTAAGTTGGGAACTGCTGATTGAGGGCTCAGTGTCTGTTATTCTAAAAGTGTATTAGTTCTGGTTTAAGCACTTGGGCTTCAGGCCAGTTATTTTACATTAAGAAGGTTCGTGGTCTGCACTCTTGTGGGAGGAGAGGCTGGACTCTGCCCTTCTCAGCTGGAAATTTCTGGTTAAAGGCTTATAGTGCCTGCATATTTGAACTATTTCTTACTGAAATTGGTACACCTTGTTTGCTGTGGCATAGACTAGATCCAGGCCTGCTGAATCTAGCTTTGTTTGTATGCTTGTTGTTTGTTTATTTCCCTGAAACACTAATTTCACCTAAAATGTGGCTTTTCAGCACTTCTGTGGATCCCTAGTGATATCTGCATTGCTTACTGTACTTATTTTCTTGTTTCACTTGAAAGAAAGTTACTGTTTGTTGTTTTTGCATTTAAGTTACCTGTAACACATTGCATTTAAGTTACCTGGCACTTGCTCACTAAGTCAGCACTAAAAAATTAAAAGCACTACACCCTCACAAACTCCCCTTGAGTACCTTGTTCCCCATTGGCCCTTTTTTTCAGTTATAAAGGAATTCCCAATACTATTCTAGCATGTCCAAAGGTCAGTTGTCAATCTCCTCTCCGGTCCAGCTGGTGAATCTGGGAATCTTGAGGCAATGTTACAACTGCCTCATGTATACAGACAACCCCCTCCTCCTCCCAACAAATTCCAACACATGTGAGAGATGCAACCATATGGCCAAACTGGAGGCTAAGCCCTCTCAACTCAGTACTGGCGTAACCAGTCAGGAGGAGAAGGAAACCACACTCACTACAATTCCAGTCTCACATAGACCTACCACGACAGCAAACCAAACACATAAACACACAAAAACATACTCGGAGGCTCTAAATAAAAATCTGCCTAAGCAGCAGAGACCTCCAAAGCAGACACCCAAGCAACCGCTACCCCAAAACAAAACACATGCAACACATAGCTCACAAAGCCAGTGTGCCGAACAGTCACAGTCCTTAAGGCTAAACAACACACCTGATACACTTGTAATAGGTGACTCTATCGTCAGGCACACTGATGTCCTGCTCACCAGGCTGAACAAGGAGAAGGTCACGGTGAGCTGCCTGTTGGGCGCTAGGATCCGCCACATAACACAAGCACTCAGGTCACTCCAAGGCAAGTACAAATATGACTCAGTCATTGTCCATGCTGGTGTGAATGACCTGAGACATACCTCCCTGGACTACATGAAAAGAGACATAGAGGAGCTCTCTGAGCATGTAGCCAGGCCAGTATGACCCTGACCTTGAGTAGCATCTTACCCTCACCAAGAATGATGCCACAATATGAAGACAAGATGATCAATTTCAACAATTGGCTTAAGTATTGGTGTCATTCAAAGGGGATCCAATGCCTGTCAGCCTGGGATGACATGCTTGACAAGCCACGATGCTTCGCTAGGGACGGCTTGCACCTGTCACCCCTGGGCTTTTGGATATTGGCAAAGGCTCTTGCTACCCCCATAGTGCCTTTTTTAGGCAAGGCTCAAAAGACAAACCCACCTCCATAGGTATCACAAGGGATAAGAAACTAAGAGTAATGTTACTCAACGCCAGAAGTCTAAACCTCAAGATGCACGCACCCGAAACTCTCCTTAGCATGGAGAACATCGATATCTGTGCAGTAACAGAAACCTGGTTCAAGGCTCCCGAGAGCACCCCAGCACTACCAGGTTATACCTCATACCATGCTTTTTTGGCCCCAAAACTTGGACCGAACTCCAAAAGGAGGGGGAGTATCAATATTCATCAAAGATACCCACACCTCCAGGTTGGTGGCACAGCACGAAGCATCAGAGACTATCCATGTGTAACTAACAGTGGGTAAAACTGCCTTCCAGTTTATAGCCTGCTACAGACCACCCTCCCAAACCCAGGAACCCCACTCGGCCTTCCTGAGAACACTGGAAAATATGAAGATCTCTCCAAACACCATTATATTGGGTGACTTCAACTACCCAAACATAGACTGGGAGCATTACTCTAGCTCCAACACCCTAGCCCAAAGGTTCCTAGAATTTATAAACTCAAATGCTATGGAACAACTTGTTACCACTCCCACAAGAGGGAAAACATACTGGACCTGATCATCACCAACATGGGGACTCTATGCTCCAGACCAGAAGTGTATCCCTCACTGGTAAGATCAGACCATAAACTAATCTCACTGGATATTCACATCCCAACCCCACCCCCTGCCCAGAAAACCACAGTGAAAAACTTCTCTAAAGCAAATTTCACACTCCTCAAAACCGAGGTGGAATCCTTCAAAGCCCCTGGGCCTGTGGAAAATATGGCCCAGACTGCAGAATCCTTTATAAACGCATTCTATGAACACCTTCAGGAATGCATGGATCTTGCAATCCCAAATAAAACCAAGACCCAATCCTCCAAAGGCAGACGTCCTGTCTGGTGGACCCCAGCCATAAACAAACTATACAATAGAAGGAGGACGCTACTACATGATAGAGCAAAATCCCAAAAAGGGAAGGCATCTCTGATCAGTATTAGCAAAAATCTACGGGCACTCATAAAATCGTCTAAGGCCAGCTTCAAGAGAAAAATTGCACAGGACACTAAGGATAACCACAAGGCTTTCTTTAGTTATGTTAGGAACCTGGGTGGGAATTCCCAGATATGCTCAGAATTAGTCC
Organism: Protopterus annectens; assembly: GCF_019279795.1. Lineage (NCBI taxonomy): Eukaryota > Metazoa > Chordata > Ceratodontiformes > Protopteridae > Protopterus > Protopterus annectens. The sequence continues at coordinate 855,433,752 of NC_056737.1, read as the reverse complement.
AAAATTACAAAAAATACACCGAACCCACAGACATTGCCAACATCCTAGCTGACAGGTTCAGTGCAAACTTCTCCCCCCTCCCCACCAAAAGGGCAAATATCTATCCCAGTACAGTGCTGCCCCCCTGACATCGCAGATACTCAGGTAAGAGCCGCCCTCTCCAAAGCAAAAAACACAGCATCAATGGGACCAGACAGTGTCCCGGGCTGCGTCCTACATGAACTCCAAGAAGAGCTAAACCCAAACATAAAACTACTGTTCAATCTCAGTCTTATTACAGGATATGCACCCAAAGAGTGGCTTACAGCAAAAGTGGTCCCTCCCCATCAGGGGCGGCTCGTGGCATAGGGCTGCCGGACTGCAGCCCCCTCAAAAATAAAAAAGAAAGAAAAATGTGAAAGAAAAATGAAAAATAAAAAAAAAATTATGTTTTCAAAATTCGCGGACGTCGCGCATGCGCATAGACCAAGTCCCGACTGCTGTCGGTCTATGCGCATGCTCAAGGCAGTCCGGCCATCCCCATAGGGGGACACAAGGAGACGTCTGTGCACTTTTACAGTGCACAGACTCGCCAGGATTATGGGTCGCGTCCGGACTGCAAGAGCAGCAGCAGGGACTCGGGACAGAGCATTACCGTCGGGAAGGAGCATTAGGATCTCGTCGGGCAGGAGCATTAGGATTAGGATCTCGCAGGTCTTTCAGTATTGCGCGGGAAGGATGTACGTTAGCTGGATGTATTCAGGTAAGGTGCCTTTTAATTTACAATGTTTATTTGTATGGAGTTTGTGCTTTTTAATTTACAATGTTTATTTGTGTATGGAGTTTGTGCTTTTTAATGTACAATGTTTATTTGTGTATGGTGCTTGTGCTTTACTGGAGTTTGTGTGTGTATGGTGCTTGTGCTGGAGTTTGTGTGTGTATGGTGCTTGTGCTTTACTGGAGTTTGTGTGTGTATGGTGCTTGTGCTTTACTGGAGTTTGTGTGTGTATGGTGCTTGTGCTTTACTGGTGTGTGTGTGTGTGTAAATGCCCCAGGTGCTTATGGTGGTGTGGTAGGGAATGCCTCAGGCTTGAACCCTGTACCCTGTATGCAGGTGTTAAAGACTTGAGTTCCCTACCCACCACCATTTGTAAAAAAAATTCAGATTTTTGCCTCATATTCGATCTGATCTGTTCCTCATAATATCTGTGGTTTGTAAATGTTGCAATGCTTGATATTTGATGATGTAGTAGTAGCATTGTTGCCTCACAGCTGCAGGTTCTTGGGTTTGATTCTTGGCTGGGGTTCCTTCTTTGTGGGGTCTGTATCTTCTCCCTGTGTTTGTGTGGGTTTGCTTTTGTGTCCTCCCATGTTACAAAGACATGTCTGCATTATTTCTTACTGGGCCTCTACTGAAAATTGTTTATTTGTTCCAAGTCAGACTGTCCTGATTAAAAAATGTTAAATAAAATTGACAGGCATTTGAATTTCAGACTTAAGGGTTTCTGAATGTTTAATTCCTTGCGTATTTGATGGTGCAGTGGTAGTATTGTTGCCTCACAGCTATAGGTTTTCTGGTTTGATTCTTGGTTGGGGTGGCTTCTGTCTGCATCTCCTCCCTGTATTTGTGTGGATTTGCTCTGGTGCCCTGCCATTTTACAAAGACGTGTCTGCAGTATTAATCCCTGCGTCTCTGCTGAAAATTGCTTTTGTTCTGTCCGCAGTAAAATTGACAGGCATTTGAATTTCAGACTTCAGGTTTCTGAATGTTTAATTCCTTGCATAACTGATGGTGCGGTGGTAGTATTGTTGCCTCACAGCTATAGGTTTTCTGGTTTGATTCTTGGTTGGGGTGGCTTCTGTCTGCATCTCCTCCCTGTATTTGTGTGGATTTGCTCTGGTGCCCTGCCATTTTACAAAGACGTGTCTGCAGTATTAATCCCTGCGTCTCTGCTGAAAATTGTTTTTGTTCTGTCCGCAGTAAAATTGACAGGCATTTGAATTTCAGACTTCAGGTTTCTGAATGTTTAACTTCTTAGATAATTGATGGTGCGGTGGTAGTATTGTTGCCTCACAACTATAGGTTTTCTGGTTTGATTCTTGGTTGGGGTGGCTTCTGTGTGGAGTGTGCATCTCCTGCCTGTGTTTGTGTGGATTTGCTCTGGTGCCCTGCCATTTTACAAAGATGTGTCTGCAGTTTTAATCCCTGCGTCTCTTCTGAAAATTGTTTGTGTTCTGTCCGCAGTAAAATTGACCGGCATTTGAATTTCCAACTTCATGTTCTTCAGAATACATAGTAGCACAACCTTTTTTTTTAGCAATTTTCGAAGTTTATAAGATGAATATTTTAAATTTGTCCCTATTTTTGGGACTGTATTCCCCCATTATTGGCTTCGTCCAGGTTTTTGTGCTAAGGTTGACAGCTATGGCAAGAACTGAATTCACTGAATATGTTTGAGGGCTGTATTCCCTCATTACTGGGTTTGTCCAGGTGTTTTGTACTAAGAGGTTGACAGCTATGGTGAGAACTGAATTCACTAAATGATAGCCATTTAAGTTTCAGTCTTCCTCTTTTTACAAAGCAGCTGATGTGGCGTAGTGGTATGTTACTCTGACTGTTTTTTGCTCAGGGACCTTGGCAGTAAAATATATGGTGGCAACACATTTTATTCTAGCAACTTTCCAAGATTATACAAGCAATGTTTAATGTGTCCCTGTTTTTGGGCTTTTGACCCCCAATACATTTTGGCTTTTCCAGTTTTCTTGAGCTGCGAAGTTGAGATGCAGTTGAGTATTGAGTAGATTTTACAAGGAACTGAGAGCTGCAGGGGAATAGAAGTTTAGTGCTTTGCCAAGTTAATGCTATAGCACAACAGGCTGTGTACTTGCTTTTGATGCAGAAGGTTGTGGGTTCTACTCCCACAAGGGGTAGATGCTGCCGTACTGAGAATGTTCTCCTTGGTGAAGATACTAACTATGAGTTCGTTATCAGTTTGCCATCCATTTCCTCTTGCAATATTATTACTAGCTTATCATTTTTTAATGTAATATAGACAATTTATTCCTGAGGGGCAACAGACACTTTATTTTTCGATGAAACCATGAAATATAAAGGTGATTGCTAGCAGCAACCACGTCATTAGTTACAGATTTCTTTAATGTGGAATTATTTAGATGACTGACTTCAGAGATTGTGCATATTTACTGATAATGGACTGTAGAATTGTGCATATTTACTGATAAAGGTGGACTGTAGAATTGTGCATATTTACTGATAATGGTGGACTGTGGAATTGTGCATATTTACTGATAATGGTGGACTGTGTAATTGTGCATATTTACTAATAATGGTGGACTGTGGAATTGTGTATATTTACTAATAATGGTGGACTGTGGAAGTCTGAGTAGACTTTTTATGATAAATGTTCTCAACTGGGCAGTTTTGCCATTATGGGTGCATATGGTTTGTTTCATTGCTTACTGGAAAAATGTTCAAAACAAATTTAAAACATCCTGTAACAAGTGTACTGTATTGTACAAGGAATATAATTTTAGTACAATGAGGAAGGTGTATCAAAGAGCACATGTATGTTTCATATGCAAGGAGCCTATGATTCGAAAACAGCCCAAAATTAATCTTTATCTGCCACTGGCAAAATGTATTTTCTTTGAATGTGGGTTTCAATGCTGTTTCAATGAATGTGAGTTTCAAGGGCAGAGAAGTTTTAATGCTAAGTTTTCATTGTGAGACTGCATTGCTTTGTTTAACAGATGACTTAGTGTTTGTGCTGTAAAATACAAAATAAAACTTTCAAATGAAGTCCAACTCATCATAGAAGTAAAGCAGTATGCACATTAGTGTTTATGGTAAATGGAGTGAAATAGCCAAGTATAATGGTTCATTGGAATGGCTGCAGAGGCTCCATTCAACCATTATTTTGTCAGGGGAAGGGCAGCAAACTCAGACAGGCCCAGCTGAACTATACCTCCCAACTGTCCAGATTTTCAAAGAATGAATAGATTTTTGCTTCTTATTTTTGGTTTGTTCATAAAATTTGTAGTTTTAATTCCTAAATGATTTGCCAGAAGTCACTCTAAGTTTCAGACTTCATAACCTTCAGAAAAATGCATGTTAAAGTAAGAGCTGTTCTAGCAACTGTCTCAATTTATACAAGAGCAATTTTAGTACTGTTCATATGTGCCCCAATATATTTGGCCTTGTTCAGATTTACTGCATTAACAGGTTGAGAGGTACATGCAAATAAATTGCTTTATAGAATTAGGCATAGCCAACCTCTCAACTGTCCCCAATTTTGGCTCAAAATGTTGCTCTTCCCCTTATAATCCCTCCATAAAATAGCAATTTTGGAAGAAAACATGGAGGGTTTACAATTAAGAAATAACTGTAATAATCAAAGTTATAGATTACTTGAAATGCATGTAGATTCTTTTATATTTTGTCAGCTGCTCAAGGTAGCAGTACTAATATTAAAGTGTCCCTTCTTTGACAGGTAGCAGCTGTATTGTGTGTCTGTTTTATATTTTGCATCACGTTTTGTCCATTTTCATAAAATTGTGTTTTTGGCAAATTAGTGACATCACTAAAGACTGAAGTTAGAAAATGACAGACATTTGAGTTTCAGATTTTATACCCTTCAGAAAATTCATACTAATGCAAGACCTATTCTATTATCTTTCTAAGTTTATTAGAGCAATATTTAAAAATTGTCCTTATTGTTGGGCCTTTGTCCCACTTCTGTGTATGGCTTTGTCCAGATTTCTTGCTCTTGAGGTTGAGAGGTATGACAAATGTGTCAGGGCCATCACAGTCAGCCAGAGAGATTTCAAATTGTGACATGCTTGTTGCACCCCACTCCCCCATGTAGTGACTCTGGATGTGTCCAAGCAAGGCAAGGAGTAGTTGTATCTACCTTGGATGGGGAGGACACACTGCATAAGTACTACAGTGGCTTTTCATCTGTCCTTGATTTTGCAGAATGGTCTGGTTTCTGTCATATTTTTGTACTGTTGATTTATGCTTATTACTCAAATTGCCTGTTGCTCTGTGTTTTTAAGTAGCAATGCTTTAATGACCATAAGGTAAGCTTGTCTGAGATCGTAAGATGCAAGTAAGCTTTAATAAGCATACTGTTAAAGAATTGCCAACATTGAAAGCCTTTCTGTTGTTGCCATGCAGAGAATACTTGACTAGATAATGTATAAGCCTTGGGTATTAAAGGACAGGATTCCATTATTTTAAAAAGCTCATTACACTTGTTGGAGACTTCCAGTCATCTCTACAGACTTTACCCGTAAACTAAACAGAATGCCAATCATGTGTGGTCCATAACCTTAAAGTAATCCTTTAAGCAATGTATCTTGAGCTTGTTTCTTGTTTGCTTTTCATTTTTTACTTTTATCATGTTTTCCCCGTGAAACAAGTTGTCAGGCAGCAGGTCTTTTTTGGATAAGAAACATTTTTACAAGTGGGGGCATCACATAGATTTCTACTTTCAGCATGTTACTTGGTACTTTAATAAAGCTGAATATATTATAATTAGGACTGCAGTGCAAGGAGAAGTGGTTTGAGTTGAGTGCTTCTGGTTTTTCTTATACTTGATTTTGACTGGCATTCCAGTAATGTATTTAAAAAGTAATTTATTTTTCATGCCTCACAACCTTTTGTTTCCATCTAGATATTACGTAAGCTGTCATGCAGCCAATCCATTGAAATATTTTTATTCTTCTACACTTATTTTTGTCTTGATTGGACTTTCATAATGATGGTTTGCCACCCAGGGCAGCGTATTTAATTAAAGTTAGTTTTTTGTGGTTTTGTGCATAGCTCCTCCCCTTTCTGGTTGACCACACCCCCTCCCCTTGACCCCACCCATTCAGCTGTCTCCTGCAGCCCCCCTGTGATTTGAAGTCACCAGCCGCCACTGCTCCCCATAAAGGTGGTGCCTCAACGGATCCTGGAAACTATCGCCCCATAAGCCTGACTAGCTTGGTCTGCAAAGCTATGGAAAGGATCATCATGGACCTCATAAATAAAGATATTGGGGACCTACAGAGACTGGATCCTACCCAGTTCGGCTTTGTTAAGGGCAGATCCTACCTCTTAAAAATGGTCGATTTCTTTGAAACAGTCACCATGGCCATTGACGAGGGGAAGGTGGTCCACACAGCCTACCTGGACCTCGCAAAAGCCTTTGATACAATACCCCACTTGGGCATTATAGATAAGCTCACCAGCTTAAATATAAACCCCTATGTCACTAGATGGGTTGCAAACTGGCTCAAGGACAGAACCCACATGGTTAGAATTGCTGGAGCCATGTCAGACTCCAAACCAGTTACAAGTGGCATTCCACAAGGCTCAGTCCTGGGACCTCTCTTGTTCGGTATATATTTCTCGGAGGTACAGGCCAACACGGAAGGACTGTGGCTGACCAAGTTCGCAGATGACTGCAAACTGGGCACCATAATCGACTCTCCAGCTGACACAAGCATCCTCCAAAAGGGCCTCATAGAAACAGACAACTGGTGCCAGAGCCATGGCCTCAAGCTAAACGCCAAAAAGTGTATAGTCATCCCCTTTGGCAAAAACAAAGTGCCCACAAATTACCACATAGGTGGTAATCCATTAAGTACAGAAGAAGTAATTAGGGACCTGGGGACCCAAGTTGATAGCAATCTCTCATTTGACAACCACGTGGCCAAAGTGGTTAGAAGAACATTTTATATAGCCCACCTAATCATGAAGAGATTCACATCTAGATCAAAGGAGGTCATCGTGCCTCTTTACTCATCCCTCATCAGGCCCATAATTGAGTACAATGCCCCTTTTGGGATGTACCTTACCAGACACCTGCAGCAACTGGAAAGACCCCAAAAGTACCTCACCAAGAGGATCAAAGGGCTCAAACAGATGCCATATACTGCCTGGTTAAAGAAACTCCAGCTCTACTCAGTGGCATACCACCTGCTCAGAGGCGATCTGTGCCTGACGTATAAAGCCATGTCCATCCTGGAATTAATGGACATGCTGCACCTCAGAAAATCCAAATCCCATCGAGCTACATGCTCCAGAGACTTGAACCTCAGCACTGAAATAAATAGGACATGCTGGAGGGACAGATTCATAACCCAGAGGCTCCCTTCACTCTGGAATAAAATCTCAGTCCAGGTTAGGCAGAGTCCCTCATTGACTCTCTTCAAGAGGAATCTTGATGAGTGGATGGGAGATCGTAGGTTTACCCCGGGTATCACTTCTGTGTCACTGTTAGACAGAGGCACAGTATACTAACCTCGAAAAAGCGCATAGCAAAATTAATTTAAAATGGGTGGCGAAAGCCAAACACACTCTGGCTAGGCTTATAAATGCCCTAGGGCAGATAGCCTAGTATGAACCTATGATCCTATGAACCTATTATGACCTTGTTTGGGACATTGTAGAGACTCGATGTGCATGATATGGAATTCGAATGATTGATAACAGCTCAGTTTACTTGTTAAATATTATAAGTGCTGATGGTTAGGTTTTTTTGACACATCACTTTTTGGGGATGCTTTATAGTGTGTTAGGATTAATCTGATTGCATCGTGGTTTACGGGAGTTACTGTGGGAATCCGACATTTTGTTTGGCAACTCATTAGCCTTATATGCAATATAATTTTTTTATGTGTACCCAAGTGTGTATGATTTAGTTACGAGTGTGTTTCTGGGCTTCAATCTTTTTAGCATGTGTATATAAGATATGTCTACATTATAGGTATCTCTTTTTTTTTTTTTTGGAAATTTAATATACTCGAGGGTTTAAACATTTATCTTTTGTTTACTTTCAAACATTTACATATTTTTCAGGACAGCAGCAATTGTTGTTTTGTCAGATCTATCTTTTTATACACTACTTTAGGTCGTATTATAATTATAAGGGGCCATCTTTGACAAATGTATATTGCCTATTTTTGATATTACAAGGCATGTATATGACATAATAATTTATAATCATTTTAGTTCATTATTGCCTTTGGTAAAGTAGATAACAGTCGTTTCAACTGTCTCCCGGGCAAACAGTTCCTTCCGTTGTCTTTTTACTTTCTATTGTTATCTTTTTCCACCCTTTATTTACACAAACCAAATATATTGATATTCATTTATACTAATTGGGATTTTCACCTATTACGTTTTTTGGGTTGTGGCAAGCTATCGACTTTTGTCCATTTTTTCTGGATCGGACTCAGTTTTGTATAAGGTTTGGAAACAGCTATAGGGATCCTATAGGCTGTTATTGTCTATATCTATTGGGAAACAATTGTGTTTATTCAATAGGACACATTATTAGACACAGCGATAGTGATCTCAGAAGCTGTTATTGTCCAACCTTTATTTGTATGTGAATGGTAGCAGTCTGGTTCAAGTACCATGCTGACCAATTGACGGCTGATATTGTCCTTTTCCTGTTTTGGTAGTTCATACCGGTCATGGGGTCGACTTATTAGTCCACCCTGTCTTATTGATTACCTGCCACCATCTAGTTTTTGTATTTTTCAGGTGACACCAATTTATAGGTTATTTATTATTATTCACAACACTTACAGTGTTTTGGTTACATATATTTGGTTTGGTTGTCTATAAGAATGGATGTATCTCAGCTTTTACATGGCTTAGCCTCTGATCGTGAGGATCTGGCCATTTCTGGCCTAGGCCCAAGTAATTCAGGTGAACAGGGGTCGCTATTTTCATCTCCTGAAGACAGTTGTGAAACTTTTTGTAAAATTGAACAAAAGCATGAGGACATTAAGGAGTAATGTCTGGCATTATAAATTATTCAAGGCTTATATAGCCAAAAATATCACACCTAGAGGGCTCAGAATTCACATACAACCCCTAGTAATTAACCCTGATGAGATGTTGTTGAAAAAATGGGCGGATGCACAACATAACGCAACAATGCAATTTGTCCATATTCTTGCAGAACATTTTGAAAGCACCATTGACACAGAAATTGTCAATGTTGCTAAGTTGGGGGAAGAGATCATACTCTTTGAAGGGCAGCCTGCATATACTTACTGCTTCAAACAACTAAGCAATGATCTATTACATTTAGAAGAACAACTCAAGGATAAGAAAAGGAAGAAATTCCTCAGGGACATGGTGGACTATGACAAAGGGGATCCCTTTAGCAGGGATAGGACTAAGCGGGTACATTTTTTTCAGACACTGAAAAACATTTCTAAAAGGAAACAGGCACGCCCTATCCTTTAGAAACCATCATCATCTAGTGCAGATAGTACTGGGAATGACTCCTCTTCCAGTTTTGAACCAGATATTTCTGGTCCTATATGCTGACCAGCCCATAAACGTTCCAATATTTGTGTCCCTTTAGGACAAAACGTAGAAGGGGAGGCAAGAAGCACAAATCAGGTAGACAACATGCAGGCACTGTTGAAAATGATACTCACGAAACAATGAATGTTTTTAACATTTCCTCCTGTTCCCTTACTGACACTGAGATTCAAATTCTAAATAAAGGTCTTTCATTCATTCCTGATTTCTTTGTGTCCGAAGATTGTTTTGCAGATGGTGTAATTAGATTTTGTAGAAATTTAAATTTAAAATTGTTTTTTTCATGGCAGAAAGACTGTGGATACTCAGAATGAGTTCAGGTACCACAGTTCTACATTTATGCCTCCCATGCATCATACTGTTTCTTTGTTTCAGAATGCCATACTCAAAGATCTGCATTGTTATGCCAAGGAAACCAGGGTGAAATCCAGCAACATATCTAGGGCCGATATGGAGGTCATTTTGAATTTGGCCAGTAATCATCAGTTGGTCATACTGATGGCTGATAAGGGTGGCGCTGTTGTGATTCAAGATTGGATCCAATATGACACTGAGGCAAAAAAGCAATTCATGGATGGCAGGTACTATTCACATTTGGTTACTGACCCTACTTCACTTTTTAAGAGGTAAATAAATGAATTCTTAGTATCAGCAAAGGAAGAAGGGATCATTACACAAAACACCTTACAACATTTTATGGTGGATGAACCGATACATCAATACATATATTTTCTGTCAAAAATACACAAACATGCCACCAAACCCCTGGTAGACCCATTGTTTCGGGTAGAAATTCTTTAACAGAATCACTTTCTTTATTTTTAACCAGATACTTGAAGACCCTCCTTAAATGAGTATGTACAAGGTTACAAGAAACTACGGAATTTCTTAGCATTATTGCAGACATGCAGTTGGAACCAGGTTGACTGCTCTGCACCCTCGATGTCAAAGCACTATATACTAATATCCCCCACTGGGCTGGCATCGATACGTTGGAATATTGGTTGTACAAACTGGAGCTATACCAACCTGGGTTCAACACCTTTCTCATAGTTCTTTCTGAACATGTTCTCACCAAAAATGTCTTTTTTTATCAGGGTGAATGTTATCTTCAAAATAAGGGAACTGCCATGGGGGCATCTTTTGCCCCTATATATGCCGACTTGTTTATGGCTTTTGTAGAGGAACAAATTATTTACGATCGATCCCATAATCTTTACCTTGATGAAATTGACATTTGGAGGAGGTACCTGGATGATTGCTGGTTGGTGTGGAGGGCCGATGTTGATTATTTACATGAGTTTGTAAATTATTTAAATGAAAACAAATGGGGAATTGAATTTATGGTTAATTATGATCCCAACAATATAATCTTTTTGGATGTCATGGTTGTGAGAAATTTCGATAACACACTTTCCACTCAGGTACACCACAAATTTCTCCAATATAATTCCCTCCTCCATGCAACCAGCTATCATCCTCCTCATGTCTGCAATAATATTCCCAAGTCCCAGTTCATTCGGGGCAAACGTATCTGCTCTGATGAACATTCATATGATCTTTTCAAACAAGATCTTATTTCCAGATTTAAAGATAGGGGCTATCGTGCTGGCTATATATACCAGGCTTCCAACCCAGGTGACCATCTGGCCAGGGCTGATCTCCTTCAATATGAAGTCAAAACCAATCATGACAACTCTGCCATTAGATTTGTAACCACATATGGCAGGAACAATAACTTACTTATGCAAAGTGTCCGACGCCACTGGAATATGTTGCTGGCTGACCACACATTATCTGGCATCTTACCCGCTACATGTTCTTTTTCTTTTAAAAAAGGTAAAAATCTGGGTTCTTATTTCTATCACTATAAACACTATACATCATCCGATATGTCTCTAACACAAACTGCTTTATTGGGTGATCGGTTGATTGGTTGCTTTCCCTGTGGCCACTGTTCCTATTGTTCCAAAGTAACTAAATCCAAAACCTTCAGTAGTAGAAACACTGGTCATGTTTTTGATATTTCTTTCTATGCCAACAGTCAGTCAGATTGGGTAATATATTTGGCTACATGCCAGTGTTCGGTATTCTATGCAGGGTAAAATTCACGTCCGTTGAAGTTTTGGATGGGTGAACATTTCTGTGACATTAGACATAAGAAAAACACAAATGCCTTATACAAACATACATTAATACATCCAGCTGCTTCTTTTAATTTTGGTATTATTGACAGAATAACAGCACACAGATCCAACAAAGCTGGCTGGCATCACATTTTGAATCAAAAAGAGAAAAAGTGGATCATTAAATTAGGGGTATTCTTTCTCCCAGGATTAAACAAGCATCATTAATTTGATCATGTGATCTTGATTACCAGCTATATATGGGGAATGTTTGATACTAACACACTGACACTGAGTAAAGCATTGCAGTTTTTTGCTGAAACCGGTCTGCATGTATCTTCATTCTATGGTTATTTAGTTTTTTACTACTAGCCTAATAAAGCAATTTGGTGCTACAGCTGCTGGTCTACTTTTATTTTGCATTCTGCCATACTTGCAGAGACTCTTGTTCCCAAAAATAAATGAGCTATCAAAAGGGGTGTTTATGAAGGATGACTTAAAGGGTTCCATGAAGGAACACAAGCGCATCCAGGAATGTCTTCTGAGAGCGATTCCTGTACCCGCTGCCCTACTCATTCCATCCGCTGCATATGCTATGAGATGCATGGACGAGTTGACAATAGAATTTAGGATAGCAAGCTGGACAGCAACTTTGTCAGAGGCCCCTGCAGCTACTGTACCCTGAAGAGAATCCCCCAACTCCTTAAGGAGATCTCTTTGCAACCTAGTAAAATGGGTTAAGTAGTTCAGTGAGCGGAGAGTAAAAGTCGCTGAACTAAACATGCGTTTCCCATATCTGTCCATGATCCTACACTCCCTATTAGGAGGATGAATAGACGAGGAAGTCTCAGACATTTATTTTTTGGTATCCGCCGCCGCCACCACCATGGCATCAACAGGGACTCCTTTAGATAAGAAGGTTTTATCTGCTGGGGCTGTTATAAACTTGTTAGGCCTCCTAGGAACAGGCTCCATGGACTCCGGTGACTCCCACTCCCTCCGAGAGACAAACTGCATGAGCTCATCGAAGGGCAGAGACACCCAAGAAGTGGAGGGTTGAGACCTGAAAGACTTCTGGAGAACTGACTCATCCTCAATAGGGCTTTTGGACTGCCAATCACCCTCTGTCTAAGGCTCTCAAGTATCTCAGCAAAGGAGATATCCTCAGAGGGGGACCGCGGGGACCCTTCTGATTCATCCAAGTCACTGTCAGATGTTAAAGACTCCTGTGGGGAGTCCAAGTGTCTCCTCTTGCATAATCTCTTCCTGGGAACCTCCTCAGTGGGAGCCTCTAGGAAGGTCTCGGAAGAGCAGGGGGCACCCTGTGGGGCTACCTGAGGCTCTGGGTCTCTACACCTAGCCTGGACAATGGAAGCAGAAGCAGACACACGTGCTTTATGGGATGAGGAAGCAAGGCCTGAAGTCAAGGATGTCTTAGGGACAAGGCTCTCCTCATGGCCTCGAAGGCACCATGGTTCCGATGTGAAGGAATCAACAGATGTGAAGGAAATGCCAAACCCTCCTGCACTGAGGCCGTGCCACAGGTAGGAGCCGAGCTCATCCAAGCCGAAGCCCTGAGAGGAAGAGTCAGCACCAACAAGTCGGTCTGACTATCCTCCCTGGGTCCAACTGTAGAGTGTTAGCTCCTAGAGTCCCCGGTCGAACTGAGGACGTCAGAGTGGATGGAGCCAAGGACATTGGAGCAGGTCTCGGCTCCGAAGGCTCCACGATCAACAGGTCTGCTTCTTCTGGCTCCGAACGTCTGGTATGGCTCGGAGGAGGAGTAGTCAAAGCAGGAGTAGTGGTCTTCAGCTCCAAAGCTGCTTGGGTCGGAGCCGAAAGCAATTTAGCAAGGCCTGGTGCCTGTAAAAGCTTCGGCATCAATCAATCCATATCCAAATCCGACAGGCTGACAGAAGACCTAGAAGAATACACCGACGGTGCCGACTGAAGCAATGGAGATTGAGGCACTTTGGATACCGGCTCCAAGGCTGTGGGCCGGCTCCGAAAAGAAAAGACAGTCGGCTCCGAAGTCCGTAAAGCCGATGTTGCAGAATCCTCCAATTTTTTTGATTTCTTAGACTGCTTAGAGTCCTTAGATTCCACAGAAGATTTAGAGGACTTGGAAGACTTGCTGGCCACATCCTGGTCACTCAACACCTCTTGAAAAGGATGCTTTAACAAGCCCCTGTCCATCAACTTCCTTTTCCTCTCTAGCAACACTCTGGAAGAAAAAGAATGACATATGGAGCAAGACTCCTGTAAGTGGACAGCTCCTAAGCAATACACACAAGTTACATCTCCGTCTGTAACAGACATTTTTTGGTTGCAGTCTGGACACTTTTTAAATCCAGACTTTGGGTGCTTATCTTTATCATCCGCCATTACGCTGCTATAAAAAAATGCAGAGCAGATAAATAGCAATACCCTAGGCTCTACAACACACACACACACACACACACACACACACACACACACACACACACACACACACACACACACACATGCCTAAGAAAGATGTATCACCAAATATTAATAAGCTAGAAGGCTCTGAACACACACCACACAAAACGAGCCTGATAAGAATTTAAGTAATTAGAGAAAAAAGTATAAGCTACCAGAATATTCAAAACACTCTCTCTAAACTAAGGTCAATATGCAGAAGGCCAACAATAGAAAAAGCTAAATATATGTATATATATATATATATATATATATATATATATATATATATATATATATATATACTAGAACTACAGAAGAAAACTAGGCCAAAACACACAAGGATGATACATTAAATATTAACAATCACACACGGGAAAGGGATACTTTTTAGGAAGCTATAAAGCGAACTACCTAACTATCTAAATACCTACGAAAGTTTAGCAAAAAATTATCTAAATAACTGCTAAATATAAAAGTTTTGTAAATAGTACTGGCCTGAGCTTGCACTGGAACCTCCGATCAGATGCCACGGCAAACTAGATCTGAGGTAATTCACAATGCATCATGGGATAGGGGCTTGGCCACAAGCTACTGGAAGACCTCGAGCTTTGCAAAATGGCCGTACTGGAGTTGATGGATCAGCTCTGAGCCCATCAGTAAAGAATGAACGGCGAGATTGAACAACTTCACATCCAGTGTTTAGGCTGCGGTTGAATAGTGTACCCAATGGTATTGCTAACTCCTGTTTTAGACCATTTAGTACACAGCCTGGGATGTTATCAGGTCCTATAGAGGCTGTGTTTTTGGCCTTAGAGAGAGCAGTTATGACCTGCTCTTTGGAGATACTAGGTGGAGGACAGGTGGTAGAAATGCTTTGGGGTATATATGGTGGGGATGGGGGGGTCAAGTTCTCATCGAACCTGTCCGCTAGCAGGTTGGCTATTTCCACAGGCTGTGTATGTGTGGTGCTGTCCATCACTAGTTCAGTGCAAACCTGGGCCTTCCCCTTTAGGTTTCCAATGTAGGCCTCTATTAGGCTGATCACTGAATATAATGCCCCCTTTGCCATGCATCTGTCTATACCCATGTGACAACTGGAACACTCACAAAAATACCTTACTAAAAGCATACAAGGCCTAAACAACATGCCCTACATGGGCCGACTCAAAGCCCTGTCACTCTGCTCAGTATCCTACATGCTGCTAAGATGTGACCTGTGTTTGGCATATAGTGCATCCTCTGACAAAATACTGATGAATTTATTGCACATAAGCAAATCAAATGGCATCAGAAATGCTCTGTCTACGATCTACCCCTCTTCTGTAACATCAACAGAACTGTTTGGAAGGACAGGTATATCTCGTCAGGGATACCACTGCACTGGAATAGACTCCCCATCCACATAAAACAAAGTTCATTCCTGTCCATATTCAAGCACAACTTGGATCTATGAA
Organism: Protopterus annectens; assembly: GCF_019279795.1. Lineage (NCBI taxonomy): Eukaryota > Metazoa > Chordata > Ceratodontiformes > Protopteridae > Protopterus > Protopterus annectens. Next base: position 855,418,396 of record NC_056737.1, on the reverse strand, counting down.
TGGGAAATAGAAAAGTAACCCCTGGACTGCCCTCTGTACTACTATTGGACAGCGGCAGCTCCTAAATGCCTTATCTCATGCAGGGATCCCCTCAAATTATCTATAGTATGATCCTAGTTATTCTCATTACAGGTAATATATACTTATAGACTATATGATGGGGAAGGACAATCTCTAACCAAATAGGATGGGGTAATATGAGCACAAAAAGGGAAATTAGCTAGGCTTAAAATGGCCTGCAAAGGCAGCTAGCCTAGTACTTACCTATGAACCTATAAACGTATAAATGTCCCTCACTCCCAGGCTGAAGATACAGCTGATCAGTAAAGCCAGACATTAGAGTTTTATTTAAAAAAAAAAATCACAATGATGCAGACGGAAAATACAGAGATTGCCACTGCTTTGCACCAACCAGTTTGAAAATTGTGAGAGCTACTCTCCATGACATTGCAACGCTCAAGTCTAACATGACATTGCTTGACTTGACTTGAATGGTTAAGTGAAGTGAAGAATCCCCCCCCCCCAAAAGCCCAACTCACTGAGAGGCAGATGCATTTTCTCATTCCAAGCATGGTGCCCTAGGTGGTTGCCTAGTTTGTTTATGTGTAAAGCTGGCACTGAATGTTATTATTGTTCTTTCTTCTAGTCTATTACATAAAGTTTATTGGTTTGTTATCTTTGTAGGCTGAGATGTATTTTGCCAAACCCATTTTACTTCTCTTCCATAAGCACCAAAAGTCTTTATTTTTATCTCTCTCCTTTTTGTAATAATTCAAAGCTATTTGGCCTGATTTTCATTGCCTGGCTTCAGAATTACTCTCAACATAATTACTGCAGCCCTGGTGTTTTTGGGAAACTTTAGCACGTCATGCTTTTCCTGGTGGTTAATCAGTCTGGTTCAAACTGTCCATGTTGTTGTACTGTATTCTGCTCTTTAGAAGTATGAGACATCAACACTGGACAAAGATTTTACTTATCATTTGATTTTTTTTGAAACAATGTAGATTCATAGTCACTTCCAGGTAATGCCTTTAGCCTGACAATTCTCACTCTCTCTATGCTGGAAAGAAACTCAGGCAAAATAGCTTTCTGTATTGCTGACTTATACTCCAGTTTGGAATAAGTATGCCTCTTCTCTTTTCTCAAGGATTCTGCCTCTAGTATGTTGTCATCTTCTCATATATTGAAATAAGCAGTCAACCCTTTTATTTTGATAGGTTTAGTAATTTCTTCTGTTTTCTATTTCTGTCGTTTAGCTGCCTCAGTTGCTGATGATTCACTTAGCCATATCTTCTTACCACACAAGAAAATTATGTCAGTCCAATGAGGTTCAACTTTATCAATTAAGTTAATATAAGTGGCACTTACACATTTACAAAGAGTACTCACAGCCTTTGTTTTCTTATCTGCTTTCGTAAATGACCATTCTAACAAAAAGTGGCGCTAATAATTATGTTTTATTACTTATGACTCTGTTATACCTATAGCATCCAAGATCGCATATACTATAAGCATCAGTGCTTATGTTCTCCAGGGATCTGACATTCAGACATGTTATTCCATACACACGTGACAATGCAATGTGTCCTAACCTTTATGTTTGTTTCATTGTGGATTCTAGAGTTACCTCTATATTCCTTGCATGTGATACAAAGAAGCTGATTGTGTAATTACTCATTTACTTTGCAGAGCAGGATGTTACTACAAGTAATCTCACAATGGGTGCACCCAGGAATGAGTTGCAAGAGGTTATAAACTTTATTAATACACATTTCAGTCTTACATTGGGAATTAACACAGAAATGTAGTGTTATTTAAAAATGCCAAAAAATACGAGACAGGCATGTTTTGTCTGTACAATATTGAAAAGTGGTATATCTAAATAAAATGCTGCTAATTTTGCATTTAATGTTCTGCAAAATAAATCTGGTGTTCACAATGCTGTATTAGCAGTTTTTGTTTTACTCGTTTGTTTTTCATGAAATATGAGAAAAAAGTGACTATTATGAATATCTTGACACATTTTGTTAGTTATTAAAAACAGACAATATATCTATAATTGATTCAGCACTCATTTTGTAAATACCATTATGCTAAATAAGTGTTGTACTCGCAGCATGTTCTTTTTATTGTTCATTTTAAATGCATTTACATTTAAAAATGTTTTAGTAGCCAGAGAACAGTCTAGGATACCATGATGCTTCTGAAACAGAATTCTGCAACCTCCAGCTGGTGCTCTGTATAAACCAGTTAAAATTAAATGTGCCCTGAGTGATGCATGATGGAATAACATTGGGCAGAGCTGGCTGTGATAAACAATGTAGGAAAACTGATAGGGAAGGCAGCAAAATGGAAGTGTATGCCTTGCACTTCCTAAGCACAGGCAGTTGGGAGTGTAAAGACGAGCGGCATATGTGTGCCTATTCAAAGAGCACAAGGTGCTTAAGAGGCAGTTCTGCATGTTTAGTAGGGTCTACATCACACTTTGTTGCAGTCACTCTAAGTGTGTGGTAGACGGTGTAATATTTGTGTAAGGAAAGACAGCACAACAGTTTGGCACCCTACGTATGAAGCACTGTATCACCGTGTAACAACAGTTAAAGAACACAGTAGTGTTGAAGAGACAGTGCAGTAGTTATATAAGGACATGCATTACAGTGGCATTTTACTGCCTACTTCACAGTAGTTCACTTGGCATGGGGGGGGGGCTGCAGTATATTTTGTGCCCACAATAGAGTAGCACTGTGCATATACATTTGAACAGTGTACAAACTGCTTAGGGATGGTTATATAATATGTTCCAACAGTGCATATAGGCATAGATAGCTGTACTACAGGGAGGCAGATTTACAGACTACGGATTATTGTGGTTTGACCAGTAGGCAGGCGTGGACAATGCATTTCAGACCGTATGTGAACTATGTTATGATCTCATTATCTATTTTTATGCACCAGTGCTCATTTGCATCTCATTAAGGCTTTATTCACTGTGACTAATGTCACAAAGGTAACAAGGACTTGTTGTGTTACAGGCCCTGCCCTTTGAGTATTAACACATTTATGTAGGTGATAAATCAACAGCACAGCATTCTATACACTGTGGGAACATACATATCGATGCATATGGATTTATATGGATGCATGTGTTTGTGTCTACAGATGCCCACACCTCCTTTCATAAGTATTCGATTAATTATACCAATTTTGAGATTGATGCACCCCAGTGTTAGCTGAAGCCGGGAAAAAATATCTGCAGGAAACAAAAATGTTCTATTTGTGGGAAGTCTGCACTTTTATTGAATGTTTCTCACAAATGCAGTTACTGAGTTAGCATTTGTAGAATGTTGTTTCAGTCACGTGATCTACCACAATGTCTGGCTATGACCTGTTACAGCATTGTTTACCTATAGCCCTTTCCTTCACTCTTTTTTTCTAAGAGGAGTTATAGAATAAAACTTAAGTAGTTGCAGGAAGAGGCTGGCAATGCATGATTCATAATCATGTTGCACTAAATAATTTTTTAGATAAAGTACATATGTAAATTTTATCCAAAAATGGTTTGCACAAGAGAAAAAGAATAAACTCCAGCACTGGTAAATGACCCAAACCTATAGGAGGAACATTACATTTTCTTCCTTTTCTGTTTTCCTTACACTTTTGGTATACTGTCTGCTGAGGAGAAAGAGAATCATCTGAAAAAAAAAAAAACAATGTAAACAACAGTGAGATCAAATTCTAGTTGGCAGCAGTCCATCAGTTTGGCAATATAGCTTGTGGGTGCGACGGTGAAGTACAAACAAGCTAAGTCCTGTGGAACCAAACTTCATTTGCACAACCACTGCCTGCAGGTTGTATGTGACTCAGCAAGTCACTTATCAAATCAAAGATCATGAGTCGCCCTTTAAAATGGTCGTGAATGCTTAGTGTATCTTAGACAATTAAAAAAAGGCTAAATGAACAAATAAAAATATTTTCTCCTCCATCCATCCTCAACTCTTTTTTCCAATTTTGCACATGGGGTCAGGGTGTCACTTCTGCAGTGACAATCATCTCAAGCCATGGTTTACACCACCAGGTGGCTTGACCTGTCACAGAAGTTCATTTGTACCACTCACTCATGCACACACTCTCACCTATGGCCAATTTAGAGTGTCCAATCTGCCTACTGCCTGTTGCTGGAATGTGGAAGAAAACCCACATGCCCACAGGGATGACATGCAGACTCCACACAGAAGGCACCCCAATGAGAATCCAACTGGAAAACCTCTTGCTGTGAAGTAACAATGCTAACCACTGCACCACTGCAGCCACGCTCCTGTAGGGCTATTATTTTCTTTGCTACTTGAAATCTAGAAGTGTGCGAGCACTAACTGTATATTCATAATGAATGTTGGCAACTTAGTTAAAACACACAGTAATAATAGCAGTACAACTGATGAATCTGGCAGTGGTCAGCCTTCTCTAAGGGTATATTACATCCATAAGTAATTTATTTTCTAAGACTCCTGTTTGTTTGTGTCTTTCGGCTTAGTGATCACCACAGTGGAACTCCGGTCCGCTAATGATTGGTAATGGATTTTTACGTGCCGAGTTACCAGCCCTGATGCACAACCTTCAATGAAGGCACGCCCCATTCACGCATGCCTCCACACAGAAGCTGCTCTAGCTGAGAATCGAACGGGAGAACGTCTTATTGTGAGGCGACAATGCTACCGCAGCACCGCCACCACAGTCTTTCTAAGACTCCTGTATGTCTTACAAAAGAGACAAGGACCAGAATATGCCTAGACAGACTTATTCTTGTTGGAGTCAAGCAGGTAGTCCAGAGAAGCAAAAGAGAGAGAATGACATGATAAGCCCTTATTAGGTTACAGATTAGCTACACAAACCAAAAACTCAACATAATCCAATAGTGTATTAATGTGATGATACGAATGAGCACCACCAGAGTCACTATTTAAACTTTACAAGTATTTATTACTGTTATGAATAAAGTACACTGTTAGCTTCCTTTGTGATTTCCTAACATTCTCCGTAAGTGGCTGTGGTGATTCTCACTCTTATCATCACATTGGAATACTGTGTGTTAGGTTACGCTCTTATCATCGCATTGGAATAGTGTGTGTTAGGTTACGCTCTTATCGCACTGGAATACTGTGTGTTAGGTTACGCTCTTATCACATTGGAATAGTGTGTGTTAGGTTACGCTCTTATCATCGCATTGGAATAGTGTGTGTTAGGTTACGCTCTTATCGCATTGGAATACTGTGTGTTAGGTTACGCTCTTATCATCGCATTGAAATACTGTGTGTTAGGTTATGCTTTTATCATCGCACTGGAATACTGTGTGCTAGGTTACAGACTAGTAAAATGGTTGTCATTAATGTTAAGCAAATACATTATAATGAACCAGGGATAGCAACCACCAAACATAAAGCTATGCTGCCCAACACACTGAGTGTGAGAGTCCCACTAATCAGAGTGCTTCAAGATAGCATAAATTGACTGTCATTTCATTTTAAGACTGCATGTAATGACACTGTCACCTGATGTCTCACTAACTGTGGGCCATAGATATCTTTGCCTAGCTCTGAAGAAACACAGTTAGATGTGGTTGATACAACCTTGTGATGCATCTCACGTTCTTCTTTAGTATAAGAGCCTGTGCAAGTGTAAAAAATAATATCGGGGAAAAGTTGCAAAAAAGAGAAAGCTTTCTCTTACTATTGTTGATGCTATGAAGATGTATTCTGTCAGCCAGACTCTTAAGGACAGCAGTTGCCTTACAAAGTGACCAATTGTTCAAGTGCAAGCTAAGAGTGGAATGTAATGTCTGTCAATGCCTTATACACACCAGCTGCAATGACATCCAACAATACAGGGCATGTATAAAACTTCTAAAAAAGGCTATGGCTAGCAAGGAAGAGTGGCTGATCCCCAAATGACTGCAAAGAATGCAACTGCGGGAAATGCATTAGATCTGCATGATCTAAGTCAGGTTTGCTAGCAAGACATAAGCAGAATTCTAGCACTGTCAGTAGGGAATTAAGAGTATCTAGTAAAATTGTATTTATATTTATTTGCTTACTTACTCATTAACTAGCAAAGTTAATTGGTCATTGTGGACCACTTTTCTCCAAGACTCAGGCCATAAAGGCAACGACAGATACAAAATATATAGACCCTTTCAGGGTAGCTAATTAACCAACCAACACGTTTTTTGGGGGAACCACAGTACCAAGAGAAAACACACTCAGACACAAGACAAACTTGAAATTCCACACAGACAGTGACTGGAAATCAAGACTGTGTGTCAGCACCTGGAGTTCTAAAGCATATCTTAACCACTGAGCCACTTTGCTGTTCACTGAAGGATCACCATAAGGAAGAAGCCTTTCTTCAAAGAGGGACAGTGTTATAAATATATGCACAGAGCCTGCTAAAGCCTAAAGATAGCACAGGAAAATTTCATGAAAGACCAAATGTATAGAAAAGTCCTAACACTTTTACCTTATACTGCTGTAAGGCTAAAATTCCCCAAGGGTCATATTAGTCCCAAGATATATGTAGGCAAGAAGAAGTAACAGAGATGACACACCTGACATATTACAGGCAACCATCTCTTTGGTGTGTACCTATACTTTAATATCTGCTACTGCAAAGGAAGACAGCTGCATTTTCTCTGCAGTTCCTGCAAACCAAATTCTTCTAAATAAGAACTGCATATGTTATGAAGAAGATATAAGAATTCCGATGCCCACCTAAAACAGAAGACTGTACTGAGTTTTAGTAAATAAGCATCTCACACTCCTTTACTATCATAAGCCACTGCAGCTATAGAGAGCAGGTTAAGTGTCTAAGGACATTCACTGCCACCAACACCAGGGGTGGGATTCCGAGAAGTCTTACACTAAGCTACTCCAAATGTTTGTTGTAATTAAAGGGGCACCTAAATGTTTTGGGAATATTTAAAGGGCAGTGTAACAAACAGAGTTCACGTGTAATATGCATGTGAATTCTAATATTGATTATAAAGATTTAAGAAAAATGCACTAATGGTTTTGTTTACATTGTGGTTATACAAACACAGAAACACACACGCACATATATATGTATGTGGTAGTGTGTGTGTGTGTGTGTGTGTGTGTGTGTGTGTGTGTGTGTATATATATATATATATATATATATATATATATATATATATATATATATACATATATATATATATATGGGTCTGCTTCATATAAACGAAATCCCACTTACCTGACTTTCATAACATCAAGTCAAGAGCACCGAAATTCCAAAACACTGACCACTCAGAACACTGGCATTTAACTAAAGGTAAGTAACCTGTTGACCAACCCGACAAACGAACTAAAACGGAAGCAAAGAAAACACACCCACATGGGGGGCTCCACCTCCCCCGCTTCCCCTATGTAGGCTGCACTCCACCCCCACCCCCACCTCCTAACTAAATATACTAACTCCAAGATTGCACTACCATTTAGTCAGGGGAAAAGGTCAACATGCTGGCCAAGCAGTTACCAGTTACTTACCTTTAGTTAAACATCAGTGTTCTGAGCTGTCAGTGTTTTGAACATTCGATGTTCTCGGCTCGATGTTATGAAAGGTCGGGAACTAGTTTTTCATTTATATGAAGGGGACCCATAAGTGTGTGTGTGTGTGTGTGTGTGTGTGTGTGTGTGTGTGTGTGTGTGTGTGTGTGTGTGGGTGTGTGTGTGTATGGTTCAAATGCAATAGGTCGACACACCACAATGTCAACAACAAGAACATCAGCCGCAAAAGTCAACATCTGCAGAAGGTCAACAGTCATACTAGATCAACAATCATCGAATGAAGGAATATTCCCTGTCCCATTGGGTTGTGTGATCTTGGAGTTAGTATATATCATTAGCAGGGGGTGTGGCGGGGTATTTTGCCTTTTTGTTGTTACATCCAGCAATGGTTTTACTTGCCACACACAATTGAGTGTTAGCTTTTCCATTGTTGACCTTTTGTGGCTGAAGTTCTTGCTGTCAACATTGTGGTACAGCAATGGAATACAGCAATTCCACATGAATATATATAGAAAGAGAGAGAAAAAGAATTACAATATGTACATAGAGAGCAAGAAAACCTATTCTAAACTAACTTACAGTGATTTATTTTTGTATAGTCACTTAGATCTCCAACTACTTGTGGATGGGTGGGTATGCAGCATACTGTTATTGGCAGCTGCAGACAGCAAACAGTTTTCTATGCTAAGAATCCAACATACATATGGTAATACACATGTGTGGAAAAATATGCATTGGTGTCCACAAATGTTGCCCCCAACAAGTGTTACAGTGAAAGTATTACCATCTACAAAGAGTGGTTTCCAAAGGCAGCTTCACAAATGTTAGCAATATCATAATACCTAGGTGTTAGCAATATCATAATACCCATGTAGTATCTTCCACGCAAGTCTTCAACTTCAGCAAACCTATGGAAGGAGTGCTGCAGTCATGTACATACTGAATAGAGACCTAAAAAAGTGATACAGCACAACTGATGTGACATAAAATAAGTGGTCATATCATGGCATCAGGCAGCTGCAATGTTTCTGCATTAAGAGGTAATCCCTCTTAACATGTCAGAATATTCCAGACTTGTATGATATATTGACTTCTATATTTTCTCTTTAACACCATATATCATTAATAGACCTCATTAGCATGCAATGTTTCAGACTTTTGGGGACTGATAGCACACAACACCAATCTCTGCCTATCCCTATCGAGTCTGAAAATAAGGGGCAAAATCCAAAAGTCTTGCAGCAGAGGCCAGGCCCAGTGGTGTAGAGGGATAATGTGTTTACTACAACTGAAGCAGGCTGGTTTCAGTGCACCAAGTACCTGTAAGAGCTGATGATGGAAGGGTGGAATGATGACACTATACCTGCTCAGCCTTTATCACAAAAGGTGAAGGGGTGACATGCTGGCATGAGGCAAACTGTTGTTGAAGCCTCAATGAAAAAAGGAGGTCATTGTCCCACTGTACTCATCCCTCATTAGACCCATTTTAGAGTACAATGCCCCGTTTGGTATGTACCTCACAAGACATCTGCAACAGCCGGAAAGGCCACAGAAATACCTCACTAAAAGAATCACAGGCCTAAAGCAGATGCCCTATGCTGACCATCTAAAAAAACTCCAGCTATACTCTGTGGCATATCATCTACTCAGAGGCAATCTCTGCTTAACACACAAGGCCATGTCAAACCCTGAGCTGTCGGACATGCTCCACTTAAAGAAATCTCAATCCCTCAGAGCCACGTGCTTCAGGGATCTAAACCTTGTCATCACAATGAACAAAACATGCTGGAAGGATAGGTTCCTGACCCAGAGACTCCCCATACTCTGGAATAGACTGCCCATACATGTCAAGCAGAGCGCCTCCTTGGCCCTCTTCAAAAGGAACATTGACAACTGGATGGGAGATAGGAAATTCACCCTGGGGATCATGTCATCCGCTCTGCTAGACAGGGGTCCAGGGAAGTAAATAGTGTGGGAAGAAATAGCCAGGGAATTGTTATGGCTAGGCTTGTATAGGCCCTAGGGCCAATAGCCTAGTACCAACCTATGAACCTATGAACCTATGAATCCCAAACGTCTCAGATGAGCTGTGACTACTGCCATGCATTTGGTGAACACTGGGGGCTGTAGTGAGACCAAAAAGCAGAGCGCAAAATTGATAATGACTGTCTCCCAGCCGGAAACGCAGATGAACTCTGGATGGCCTGTCCATTTTTATGTGGTAGTACGCATCCTGGAGATCTATCGAGCACATCCAATGGTCTTTCCCTAAAAAGGGAAGAATTGACTGTAGTGAGACCATCCGGAAATTTGTCTTTCTTACCAACTTGTTTAGTCTGCTGAAATCCAAAATGGGTTTCCAGTCCCCTGTTTTCTTTGGAACTAAAAAGAACCTTGAGTAAGTTCCAGATCCCCTTTGGTCTGCTAGGACTGATTGGATGACTCTTTTTTCCAGGAACCTTAGAATCTCTGAGGCTGCCTGTTCCCTGTGACTGGGTGGAATGTCTGTGATTTTCCTTATAAGAGGGGGGTGGCCAAGGGAATTAAGTATCCTTTGGATATGATGCTTTGTACCCAGCTGTCTTTTATTTTTAGCCAGGCATCTGGGTAGAAAGAGAAGCATCCCCTGACTGCCTACAGAGATGGACAGGTGGGCCTCCTCTCAGTAGCGCTGATAGGGCTTGTCAAAGAACTGGTCTCTGTCGCGCTAGTTCTGCGGACCCCCTCTGCCACATGGGTGGCATCTTCCATTGTTACCCCCTCCTCTGCCTCTGGAGGGGGGTTCACCATAAGTGTCCTGGAAAGCTCCTTGAGTTTTAGGGAACCACATCTTCCCTCCCTTCTGACCTTTGGGATAAGGTCTGGTAGGGGTGGAAAAGCAGACTCCAATGGCAGACAGAGTCTTACCATCCTGTTGACTCCTGGTAAGGGTTTGCTTCACTTTGGGTCCAAAAAGGGATAAGCCATCAAAAGAGGTGTTAATAAAGGATGACTTAAAGGGCTCCACAAAGGAACATAAGCACATCCAGGAATGTCTCCTAAGAGCAATTCCTGTCCTCGCTGCTCTACTCATTCCATCAGTTGCATATAGACCAGACGCATGGAAGGGTTTACAAGAGAATTTAGGGTAGTGAGCTGAGAAGTTTCTTCCTCTGAGACCCCTGCAGCTACTAAATCCTGTAGAGTATCTCCTATTTCTTTCAGGAGATCCCTTTGCAACCTTGTAAAGTGTGTTAGATAGTTCAGTGATTGGAGAGCAAAAGTCGCTGAAATAAACATGCGCTTACTATATCTGTCCATGATCCTAGAATTCTTGTTAGGAGCATGGACAGATGTAGAAGTTTCTGACAGTTCCTTCTTGATGACTTCTGTCACCACCATAGCATCAAGAGGCACTTCTTTGGTCAGGAAGGTCTTGTCCTGGGGGAAGTTATAAATTTATTAGGCCTCCTAGGGACAGGCTCCATGGTATCAGGGGACTCCCACGCCCTTCGAGAGATTAGCTCAATCAACTCATCAAAGGGTGGAAACACCCAAGAGGTGGAGGGCTGAGACCCAAAAGCCTTCAGAAGCACTGACTCATCATCAGTAGGGTTAAGGGACTTCCAGCCACCCCTCTGCTTAAGAATTTCCAGGGTATCTGCGAAGGAGATATCTTCTGAGGGGAACGTGGGGACTCTTTTGACTCATCTAAGTCAGTGTCTGAAGTGACAGATTCCTGTGGGGAGTCCAGATGCTTCCTCTTGCAAAGATTTTTCCTGAGAACCTCTTCAGTGGGAGTTTCTGGAGAGGTCTCAGAAAAGTAGAGCTCACCCAATGGAGCTTCAGGGTCTCTGTGCTTTAGATGGACGTGTGATGAAGAGGTAGACACTGGTGCTCTGGGGGAAGGAGCTACTGGTTCTGATGGTGAGGTTGCTGGCGCAGACAGCACCCTCCTCGTAGCATCAAAGGCACCTTGGCCCCAACATGAAGAAACCCCCGGATCCGAAGATATGGAAGATTCCCTCTGCACCTGAGCTGAGACCCTGAGAGGTAAAGTCGGAACCAAAAAATCAGTCCAACTATCCTCCCCGGACCCGACCAGCAAGTGTTGGCTACTAGACCCCTCGGTTAGCACCAAAGTTGTCAGGGTTGTCGGGCTTGACAAGCCTGAAGTATGCATCGGGTCCAAAGGATCCACAATCATCAGCTTCAAGCACTCCGGGTCTGAAACTTAGAAATGGATCAGAGGAGGAACAGAAGATGGTGGGGGGGATTTTGTTGGTTCTGAAGTCCCAGGGATTGGCCCCGATAAAAGTTTGGCAAGCGCCAGTGTCTGCAGAAGCCTCTGCACCACATGATCCACATCCTTATCCGAGAGTCTTGAGGACCGGGAAGAAGCTATGGAAGAGGCCACTGACCGAAGGATTGGAGACTTTAAAGTAGGAGATACTGGCTCCAGTATCGGGGATTGGCTCCTACAAACAGTAGCAACCTCCAGTTCCGAAAACAGTGAAGCTGAGGTAGGAGTCTCAATCAGTTTTGAGGTCAATGATCCCTTTTTTGGCTTCGACCCAGAAGAAGACTTAGAAGACAAGCTCTGAAGATTTTGATGTCTTGTCCAGTGATTTGTCATTATCCAATGATTCCTGAAAGGAAGACTTCAGTAATCCCCTAGCTATCAGCTTACTCTTACATTCATGAAGAACACGAGAGCTGAATGAATGACAGATGGCACAGTACTCCTGTAGGTGAACTTCACCTAAGCAATAAACACATTCTATGTGACCATCTGTTATTGACATTTTTTGTCCACATTTAGGGCATTTTTTTTAAATCCTGACTTAGCCTTTTCTTACTGAGACATGGCAAAACTATCAAATATCTAACTACATTTGAAGTATAACACAACACCATAATAACACTATAGAACTCTTGAAGACTGTACTCTTTAAAGAAGGAAACACACAGAATTATATTATAGCTCTAACCTCTACAATATATGCAAACACACACTAATAAGAATATGGAACTACTGGCCCTAATATTTGGGCCCAGGTTCAACTAGCCTTAAAATCTAGCAGGCTTAACAAACACTATGGATAGGGAGAAAGAAATATCCAGACAACCCTCTAATTTAAACAGGTTGTTACTCTAAGGAAGATAGATGTAAAAAAACAGCCTAGAAAAAACACGGCCACCAACAAGTAGTAAAACACACACACACACACACACACACACACACACACACACACACACACACACACACACACACACACACACACACACACACACACACACACACACACACACACACACACACACACACACACACACACACACACACACACAGTACGTATTCCTAATTATCTATGTTAATAGGATAAAGAAACCTTAACCAACTACAAAAATTAACTATCCATGCCAAACTATCACTTTTTAAATGAAATATTAAAGTTTTACTGGCCAGAGCTGTCGAAGCACTCCCGATCTGTTGCAGCAGCAAACGAGATCTGAGGGAAGCACAAGGTGCATCATGGGATAGGGAGTTGGCCACGAGCTAGTTGAAGACTTTTGCAGTTGGCTGAGTCGGAGCCAAGGGTTGGCTCCGAATCCATCAGTAAGAATGTACGGCGAGACAGAACAACTTCACTCTTTCATCACATACAGTACTTTGGGGTTTTTTTTCCTATTTTACTTCTCTTCTTGACTGTGAAAACATAATGGCTCTTCTATATTCCTTCCCTCTGTAGTCTATTTACTTACTGTTTTTAAGCCAATATATACTTTCTTTATACTTTTTTTTCATAATATCCCTCATCCTTATTTCCATTCTCCTCTTTATTATTCCCATAAAAAATATAATCTGTGTCATTTAGTGTAATAGGTCTCCATTTTTTATTTCATTTTTCTCATATTTCTTCCATATAAATTATATCCCACTACATAACTCTTTATAAACAAACCCTTCCTTCAACCATTCATTCAATATATTTACAAAAACTTTCTTTGCCAATCAATTGATTTCTTGTATATTCCATACCCCATACTATCTGGGCCTGATACTGAATCAACATTTACTTTACTAAATCCAGTTCACTAATAGTAATTTCTTTTTCAAATTCTTCCTTAATTTATTCTGGAAATTTGTTTACTTTCCACTCTTCCACTCTTCCTTAATTTCCATCTTTTTAGTCTTATATATATTTTCTAGATTATGTATTACAATACTCATAATTTGCTCTTGTATTATTTTTACCTCCCCTTTTGGATTTATCATTTCTCTTATTACACTAATATCCTCATTTACTATCTCACCCTAATATGCACATACCTCCTCACTAAATACTAAATAGTATATCTGCCTAAACAGTAATATATTCATTTTTTCTTGATTTCTTTTATTTATATCTCTTTTCCCATATCATAATACTCTCTTGTATTATTTTCTAAATTCTCTAATACATTTCTATAAATGTTCCCCATATGTCATTTTCTCTTCCTTCCTTTCTTACACCACCATGCCAATGAAAAAAAATACTTTTTATACTTGTTTTTAAGTTCAATCCACCACTCAGACCACTTTTTATGGAAGTCCTTCATGGTTGTATGTTCCTTCCATAACTGCAATACTTATCATTCTCCAATTTTGTCCCATAATTTCTCATTTATTCCCTTTCCTATTTTAAAATACTCCCTTTCTTTCATCATCTCCAGCCATATTTCTAAATGATCTGAAAAACCCATCACAACGGTATCATCATCTGCTTGCCAAAGTTATATCTAGCATTTTCATTGTTTTTTTTTTTTTTACAGAATACAGCCACTTCAGAACAACTTTCATTCCCTGAGTTTCATATTACATGTCCACCCCACACTCTTTATGTTTGCAGTCTTTCTTTACTTGTCAGGAATTATCTCTAACAGAATAACAACCACATCACATTTAGCACACCATTCCGGTGCCTATCCTTCTTACAGTGTTAATATTACTGTTCACATTTACTGTGAGTACTCTAAAATTGTTGCTTTTCCTTCTTTTTAAGTTTAGAGGAAATATTTTTTCAATTTTACTTTTCCTATTTTTATTCTTTGCCCTACTGAATATTTTTCCTGGGTTATGTACAGATAATCCTTGGTCCTCAGAATCAGATTTTTCACTGGCTAGAATTTCAAAAAATGATTAGTGTCACTCCCTTCTCCTGACCTCTCTTCCTATATACAATCTTTCTCCCCCTTTTTACCCTCCATATTCTTCTTCTTCTACAGTTTTTTCTTCACCTAGCTCATCCCAACATAAGTTCATAGGTATACACTAGGCTAATGACAACCAATGCCTTTATAATCCTGGCTATGCCATCCAACCCCATTGTGTCCCTGTGTGTCATGGGTGTTTATTAAGATGGTGTATGTTAGGAAGTTTCTAGAGGTTATGTTGGCGGGGGGTTATTTTAGTTTTGGAATTACTGTATAAAAACACAAATATACTGATGGAAAAAAAATACTGTACTAATTGTGCCAATGTGTTACAGTTAATCCTGTGTAGTTTTTGCACACCTACCCTTGTTCCAGCTTTCATTTCTCTGTACCAGACATCCATGAAACACAGTTGATCTACAATGTAACTACACATTAGACAGTATATTCTCCTGCCCCACCACCTTTTCTGTGAAGTAATATGTCTTTATGTCTGTCTTGAGTACCCTATGCAACTGTTAATCACATATTCATCTCCTATGTAATCGCCTCCTATGCTATTACTCTTCATCTCCAGAACTTCTACTTCCCCTTTCAAATTAAGTATATCCAGTCATATCACCCTTTCTCTTTTGGTATATTTATGTTCTCTTGCCTGCAGCTTCTTCATATTCCTATCATCCCATTCTCTTAGTATGTCTCATTTTGGTATGTCTGCATTGCATGTCTTCTGCTACCATAATTTCCCTCCAACAGGATTCAGTAAATGATCCTCTTTTTCCAAGACATGTATGCTGACCTGTAGCATTAGTTTTGAAGATAAGCAGAACGGTACTACTTCCTGTCTTAAACCAAGTCTGTCTCTATAAACAGATGAAGTAATTAATGGATTCTAATAGATTAAGATGAAAAGGCTTCAGTCATGTTTTAGTAATGCATTTATGTCCATTTACTGAGGAAGACACTTAAAATGAATAAATTATAAACTGCTGATGAGTTTCTGACTTGGGTGAATATGTTACCTGCACAGCTCTAGTCTGTGTTTTGCATAAGTAGCTCCATTTGTAGAGTGATAATGGAACGTAAATAAAAAGAGAAAATACCAACTCCATATCTACTAACAGAAGTTTCCAAAAATTATCATGGAACTTACTGTTGAATTCACTTAATTTGCATTTCTCAATAAATATTATACCATGACCCCCCCCAAAACGTGCACGCTGATTGGCCAGCGTGCCCGTTGTAAATCGAGTTATACTAATGGAAAAAGGTCCTGTCGCCCGGACTTTTTTCCATTAGTATAACTTCGATTTAAACACTGTCTCGCTATGTTAAATGGGTTTAACATAGCGAGACAGCTTTAAAATAAGCAACGGAGATCTCCGTTGCTTATTTTAAAACTGTCTCGCTATGTTAAACCCATTTAACATAGCGAGACAGTGTTAAAAGCAATGGAGAAAGCAAGATCTCCATTGCTTTTTATGTTCTATGTTAAATGAGTTTAACATAGCGAGACAGTTAAAATAAGCAACGGACATCTCCGTTGCTCATTTTAACACTGTCTCGCTATGTTAAACTCATTTAACATAGCTAAACTCAAAAAGCAACGGAGATCTTGCTTTCTCCGTTGCTTTTGCCCACAGCTCTGATGTACTGCGCAGGCGCGCAGTACATCAGAACTGCCGCGGATGCCAAACATCTGCGGAAGGGCAGCAAACAGGCATTATACTATGCCATTATTTAAGAAAAGTAATAGTTTCTTTTCTTAAATAATGTCATGGTCTAATAGCAATAACCCACTTCTGGGTGTGGGTAATGCTAAATTTACCCACGGTTGGCTTTGTTTGGTCCCTCGGGCTTCGCCCTCGGGACCAAACCACGCCAACCGTGGGTAAATTTAGCATTACCCACACCCAGGCGTGGGTTATTGCTATATTAGGACACTAAATGCTACCTGAAAGAAACAGCCCAAATGCCAGCAAAAGGCATTACATTGAAACATTCATTGTGCACCTTTTGTCTTAACAGTACAGTTTAATTAGAAGTTATGTACTCACCATAACGTTCCATCTGAGTAGGTGTATTCATTTGTCTGCAACCTGTGGGTTATGGATCCGATATCGGATCCGAACCGGCATGGTTTACCAGCTATGGATCCAAGCTCTCAGCTCCTCCCCTCACCCATAATGCCCTGCTCTACCCTCATGACCTCAGATCAAGTTTGCCAACAGCAAGAACACCCTGAAAAGGGTAACACAACATATGCAGGAAACTGAAAGGCCAGGGGGATAGGAGGACGGGATGGTTGCAGACAAATGAATACACCTACTCAGATGGAACGTTATGGTGAGTACATAACTTCTAAATCTGAAGTAGGAGATTCATTTGTCTGCAACCTGTGGGACAGAGTCCCCAGCTACCTGAATCTTGGGCAGCCATCATGGAAGGATATTCCAGAGCACCGCGGAGCCAAAGGATGCTCTACCCCTAGATGTAAGATCCAATTTGTAGTGGGAAATAAAAGTATGAGATGAAGCCCACGTGGCTGCTGCACAAATATCATCTAGAGGAATCCTAGCCTTAAAGGCTGCCGATGTAGAGACTGACCGGGTTGAATGGGCATGTACACCCTCCGGTGCGGGCCTTCCCGAAGCTTGATAAGCCAATAAGATACATTGTGAAATCCAGCGAGATAATGAGACTTTAGAAATTGGTTTGCCCAAGTTAAATTTAGCAAAGGAAATGAACAACTGGTCGGATTGCCTATGACCAGCCGTCCTGTTTAGATAAAATCTAAGTTGCCTGTGAACATCTAAGGAGTGAAGCTTGTATTCACCTTTGTTTTCATATTTAGGAAAGAAGACAGGGAGGTTAATGGATTGATTAATGTTAGCTTCAGAAGCTACCTTAGGAAGAAAGGATGGGTTGGTCCTGAGGTAAACACGGTCCGGATGAAAGACCAAGTAAGGAGGTTTAGCTGATAATGCTTGAAGCTCTGAAACTCTCTTGGCCGAAGTAATGGCTACTAAGAAGGCGGTCTTGAAAGATACGAATTTCAGATCTACCGTCGCCGCCGGTTCGAAGGGGGGGGCAGTCAAGGCCTGGAGAACTAAGGAAAGGTCCCAAGGAGGAACCGCTTGCTTTACAGGGGGCCTGAGAAGAAAAGTACCTTTAAGGAAAATCTTACACAACTTGGCCGACATCAGTGGATTGGAGTCATGACCAATGTGATAATGGGAAATTGCCGCAAGTTGTACTTTGACCGTGGAACTGCTGGCACCATCATTAAAAAGAGTGGTTAAGAAATCAAGCACCAAAGGGAGAGGAACTGTGAAGGGGTTTAGGCCTTGCCGCTCCGCCCACAACGAGAACCGTTTCCACTTGTTGCGGTAGACTTTCCTAGTGGATAGCTTATGAGCTGCCACCAGGATGGCCTTAACAGGGGACGAAATACCGGGAGTCCTGATCAAGAGTGGAACTGGAGCAGCCAAGCGGTCAGCTTCAGGTTGTCCAGGTTCGGAGGAGATAAGTTGGATGGATGAGATATCAGATCCGGAATGGGATCTAGAATCCAAGGAGGATTCACCGAGTGAGACCTTAGGAAGGGGAACCAGATCTGTCGAGGCCAAAATGGAGCAATGAGAATCATTCTGCACCCCAACCAAGAGGCTTTCTGAAGAACTTGGAGCATCAGAGGCAAGGGGGGATAAGCATAAAGAAGACCGGGTGGCCAAGCATGCACCAGAGCGTCTCTTGGGGAACCTCCGGAGGAGGTATCAGAGCGAAAAAACTGTCGCACTTGGTGTTTGAGGGAGAGGCAAAAAGATCGCAACAAGGAGTTCCCCACCGTGCGAATATGCGTTCCGCTACTTTAGTATTGAGAGACCACTCGTAAGGGGTGAGAATGGTGCGACTGAGTTTGTCCGCCAGGATGTTGGACCGACCCGGAATATGCGTTGCTATGAGAAAGCGGTTGGTGGAGATTGCCCATTCCCAAACTCTCATGGCTTCTCGACAAAGAGGGTAAGACCTGGTTCCTCCTTGCTTGTTGATATACCAGACAACCGACATGTTGTCCGATTGAATCGCAATTGTTCCCAAGGGAAGAAAGGTCTGAAGTGCTAGCAACGCTAAGGGCACTGCTCTCATCTCTAGAACGTTGATATGCAGTAAGGTCTCTGAATCGTTCCACGTGCCTTGGACGGTCCGGCCTGCAAAATGCCCCCCCCCCCACCCGAGGCAGGAGGCGTCCGTGGTCACCGTGGCAAGAGGGGGAGAAGCACAAAATGGGCGGCCTCCGTGGAGATCTGGAGAGTGTAGCCACCACAGGAGGGACCGCTTGCAAGCCTTGCTGATCGCAATGGGATGATGCATAGGAAGAGCAAGATACGACCACTGGACTAGGAGTGTCCATTGGAGGATGCGCATATTGAACCTGGCGAGAGGAAGAAGCGCTATAGCAGCCGCCATGGACCCTAGAGCCCTCAGGACCAACTCTGCCGGAACTGAGCTTGAGTGGAGAATGGCCCGCACCTGGAGTTGCAGATTTTGAACTCTGTCCGCAGTGAGGAAGGCTTTTAATCTCCTTGTGTCTAACCTGGCACCTATAAAATCTATGAACTGCGTGGGTGCTAGGTTGGATTTTTTTGTGTTTATAGTGATGCCCAGACAGGGAGCAAGATGGAGAAAGGAGTCTCGCGCCAATAGTAGTAGATGCCTTGTTGGGGCGGTAAGGAGCCAGTCGTCCAGGTAGGGAAAGACCTGTACCCCCTGAAGCCTCAGGTGGGCCGCTACCACTGCTAATACTTTGGTGAACACCCTGGGGGCTGTGGTGAGACCAAAGGGAAGGACCCAGAACTGGTAGTGACTGGCTCCCAGCCGGAAGCGGAGAAACCTCCTGGAGTGCCTGTCCATTAGTATGTGGTAGTACGCATCCTTCAGGTCTATGGAGCACATCCAGTGATTTTCTCCCAGAAGGGGGAGAATAGACTGCAGCGTGACCATTCGGAACTTCTCCTTGGGAACTGCCAGGTTCAAGAGTGAAAGGTCTAAAATTGGTCTTAGATCCCCCGTCTTTTTTGGCACTAAAAAGAACCTGGAGTAGAACCCTGATCCGATCTGGTCTGGGGGGATGGGCTGGATGGCTCTTTTCTTTAGCAGATGGCCAATTTCTGCCAAAGCGGCCTCCCACTGACCAGGTGGAACGTCGGGGAGGGACTTCAATTTTGGCAAGTGAAGAAAGGGGATACGGTATCCTCTGGATATGATCTGGAGAACCCAGCGGTCTGATGTTATGGACTTCCATGCCGCCAGGTGCTCCGAAAAACGTCCCCCGACTGCCTCCAGAGTGGAGCAGCCGGGCAACCCCTCAGGGCTGCTGCGCGGGCTGTTCAGAGAAGGGTTCTCTGGACCCGAAGTTCCTGGGAGCCCCTCTGCCCCTAGGGCAGCATCCTCCCTGTCCTCCTCTGCCACGGAAGGACTGGTTGTCCGGAGCAGGCTGGGATTGCTGCAACTTCCGGAACCACATCTTCTTCTGACCCTTTTGGTTCCTAGAATAGGGCCTCTGGGGTGCAGAGAAGCGGATTCCGATGGCAGACAGCGTCTTCCCGTCCTTCTTGCTTTGGGTCAAAGTGTCGCGAACAGTTTTGCCAAAGAGGGCAGAACCATCGAAGGGGGCGTTCGCAAATGATGCCTTGAAGGGCTCTGAGAAATCGCAATGATGGACCCAGGCCTGACGTCTAGTAACTAGGCCTGCCCCTGCGGCTCTAGCGGCACCTTCCATTGCATGGGAGAGTAGCCGCATAGAGGTATTGGTAACGGACCTGAGAGTGGCCATGCGGGTGGAGTGCAGCACTTTGTCCTCCTCCGACATGGACTCTGGGGGGGATGCAGTGTATTCTTTAATAAGATCTCGCTGCATCCTAATCACATGTGCCAGATAGTTCAGCGCCCTTACAGAGAAGGTCGCTGAACTAAACATCCGCTTCCCCAAGCGGTCCATCATCCGAGACTCCTTGCTCAGGGGATGGACTGAGGGACTCTCCTGAGCACGTTCCCTCTTGGTGGCCGCCGCCGTCAACATGGCATCTACCGGAGGCCCCTTACTCCAATGGGCACGGTCAGCCGGGGGACTGAGAATACGGTCGGGCCTTTTAGGGATTGGCTCCACGGTGTCCGGATCCTTCCACACCCTGGTGGTAATGAGGTCCACCAGGGGGTCGGCAGGAGGGGACACCCAAGAGGTAGACGGGCCCGCTTCAAATGCCTCCAAGAACACGGACTCGTCCAAGGAAGACTTGGGGGCAGACCACCCTCCCCTTATGCGGAGCATTTCCATGATGTCTCCAAATGAGACATCCTCGGGGGGTGACCGTGGGGAGCCTTCCCCTTCCTCCAAATCCGTGTCTTCTGTGAGAGACTCGGGGGAGTCTATGTGCCTCCTTTTGCACGTATGTTTGCGGGGAACATCCTCCGGGGGGCTGTCAGAGGACTCCTCGCAAACAGTAACCTGTTCCAGGGGAACAGCTTGGGGCACAGGAGCGGGCTGTCCCAAGGGCCGGATAGTGGAAGCCTGACCCAGTGCAGAGGGAGCACGGGACGGAGCCGAAGCAAGTGCCGAGGGTCCTGAGACCCTCAACAGGGCCCTCTCCACTACATCAACAGCCGAAGGGGAGCTGACCTCGACCAAAGGATCCGACAATCGGCTCCCCCTCGGATCCGAGGAGTGGATCGGAGCCGGCGCCGAAGCGCTCGGATCTGAAGGGACAGTGCACTCCAACACAGATGGCGCCGAAGGAGCACTGATCCCCCCGGATCCAAAGCTCGGATCCAGGCTCCGAGAGGTCGGATCCGAAGCACTCGAGGGCTGGGTCGGATCCGAAGTACCAAGTACTATCGGCGCCGACCCACCCCCGGCTCCGAAGCTGCTCGGCTCCAACTGCTCCGAACCCAGGTAGCGGGTCGGAGAAGGAGCAATTGGCTTGAAAAAAGGGGTCGAGCTCCCCCCCAGAGGGGGGGGAGGCAAGAGCACTCCCATCTGCATCTGGGCCTGGATGAACCTTCTCATCATCCGGTCCAGATCAGCGTCTGACAGGCTATAAGTTGATCTCGACGAGGCTACCGAGGTAGGCCTTGAGTGCCTCCTTGATAGCCTCGAGGGAGATCGGGTCTCCTCCTCCTCAGGTCCCGGTGAAAAACACACTGGAGACCGGAGCCGAGGAGGAGAGCCAGCAGACAAGGAGGCCGGGGGAGAAGCCGCTTGGCTGGCGGGGCGAAACAGAGGTCTCGCCCGCCGCTTATGGTGCTTCTCCCTCCGGTCCTTCTTTCTAGCTTCCCTCTCCTCCGAACCACTACAGGGAGGTTGAGTCCCAGGAGGAGGAGGGGGAGCCGGAGAGGAGACAACCGAAGAAACGGTTACCCCCGAACGAGCGGAGGCCGGAGCCGAGTCCGGTGGCAAAGACCCGCCAAGACAAGCTTGGACCTCCGCTCCTTCAATGCCCTGGGGTTGAACCCTGCACAAATGGAACATCCAGAAGTGAGGTGTTCAACCCCAAGGCATCTAACACACCGAGTGTGGCCATCAGCCGGGGAAAGCTTATGGCCACACTCGGTGCACTTGGAGAACACAGCTTTGGGCTGTTCAGACATCCCAAAAGCAAAGAAAGTTACTTAAACTAGTTTAAAGTAAAGTAACAAAATCACTCAACAGGCCCAAACACACACTACGCTACCAGCGAGGGGAGGGATAAGTAAAATTAAATTTTAAAACACTAAAAGTATGATTAAATAAAAGGGAAACCTACACTTCCACACAACTTTCACACAAAACTTCAAAAATTAGTACTTTAAGAGTAATAAAACTGCACTTAGCTGGAGAGCTTAGAAAACACAATCTGGTCACCATGCGCGGCAAATGAGATCTGAGGTCATGAGGGTAGAGCAGGGCATTATGGGTGAGGGGAGGAGCTGAGAGCTTGGATCCATAGCTGGTAAACCATGCCGGTTCGGATCCGATATCGGATCCATAACCCACAGGTTGCAGACAAATGAATCTCCTACTTCAGATCAACTATTATGTACATTTTATCAAACTGAGGAACAAATTTAAACACTAATTGTTTTTTCACTTCCACTTTTCTACAAACAATAGATTTCTGGTTCAGGATCTAAACAGGAAGCAACTCACTATCAGTAATCAAGTTTCTACCAGCAGGCTACATCTGTGGCTTTGCTGTTTTTTTGTATTTCATATATCAAATTAGGTTGGAAAATTAGAGAAGGAATCCAGATTAATTAAGTTCTGAATTAGCAATAAACTACTAATGCAGAGATTCTGATTACTTTTGTTCCTTGTAGGTTATGAAAAAGAAATTGACTTTGCAGACCATAAACTTCTGCAGGATGTGGAATATTTGATACAGTACTCATGAAGGATAAAGGATATATTTGTTTAGGGATGAGAGTGTAAAGAGGTTGGGTGGACAAAAATGTTCTTTAATTTTAGAAGTGTTTTTTACAACAGGAAAATAGAGCAATAATGGGTCTTATCTGTTAAGCTAGATATAGGTTACAGTTGGTTTAACAAAGCCAGGAGATAAATATCTTGCTTAACAAAATGGTCAGTTTGTGTACAAACTTGAATGTGAGGCAATCAGGACTGTAATACTAATTTAATGAATCACATTTTGAATAATTTATTTATACCAACAGTCGAATTGTGCCAAATAAAGTAGCAATGTAAATCACGCATAAGAATTAATGAGAATTTGTAAATACTGCAAAGTTACATTTCATTTAAAGGACAACTATATGCAGAAACTGAAAAAAATGCTTTGAAATATATATTAATCCTCAATGGTTAATGCCTCTGTATCAACCTAAAGTGGTTGCAGTATTTTATAATTTGTCATACACTAATACTTAATAGTGGGGGGAATCATGTTGTTAGGAGGAGCTAGACACCAATATTTCTATTTAAAGGGAAAGAAAACATTATGTGGTTTTAAAGAAAAATCTGAAAAATGTTCCCATTTATCCACTTTTTTACCTGCTGCTTTCTTAAGTCCAGTGTCTCTCCACTTGTCCATCCCTTGTGGTAATTTGACTACACAATTCCCACTACTTCATCTTTCACTGTTTTTTGTTGGTAAGCATAAAAGTACTTTTTTTGAGGTGGCAGTCCCCTTAAACTAATTAATTCATTTACCTTTCATTTACCTTTCCACTGTATTCTACAGACCCAGGAATACTGAATAACATAGTTAACTGCAGGTTTATCAATTTCCCTCAAACAAAATCTCACTCAAAAGTGACCCCCCCCCCCTTACTATTTAACTAAGCTTGTTATGCATTGCCTGGCCTCAGATTTCAATGTTTTTCATTTATTTTAGAGATGCAGTTTTTGTTGATTCTTTTAGCTGTTATCTCTGCAATTACTAGTCCACCCTCAAAAAAAAAAAAAAAATGTCACCATGGTCTCCCACCCTGCTTTTGCTCCTTCTTACTACCAGCCCTAGATTTTCTGAGGTAGTGTAGCAACTGGCTCTTGTATAGTGACAAGCCATTTCTTCTCTAACATATATTAGTTCCACTTGTTACAGATGTATTTATTTTTCTAAACTGGATGTTAATCTGTCCATCCTACCCACTGTCAGTATACATTACTTCTGCATATGCCGAACTAGCAATGAAAGCCTTGTCTAAGCCTCCTAGGCCTCTTAGACATCCTTCTAGCATACCTCAGCCATGTAGAAGAACTATTAACATCACACCCATATCCACACCCATACCTACTGTTATTGGAAGTCACCTGTACCCTTATGGTCCCCTATTCCTGCAGTACATCACAGAATTGTCTTAGCCAATGGTGCCGCCACTGTAAAACATGCAGAAACAACATTTACTGTGATGGCAAAGGATAGGGTGACAACTAGTTGCTTCTCTGGTGCAAGGATTAGAAATCTCATTAGGGCCCTTAGGTTCCTGCACCACCACAATACAGTTACAACCTTGCGGTTACCCATGTTGGGGTGAATGATTTAGGTGTTCTACTCAGGTGGAAATGCACAGAGGCATTGTTGAGTTCCCTGCTCATGTGTTTGGAGAGGGCAAGTTCCTAGCATTGAGCAGCATTCTATCATCACCAAGGATGATACCTAAATTGAAGGATAAAATAATTGGCTTCAATAGTTAGCGAGTAAATGTGTGCCATTCTAGAGGGGTCCAATGTGTGTCTGCATGGACTGAAATGATAAATAGACCCACCTGCTTCAACATGGAGGGCCTGCATTTCTCACCTCTTGGTTATGGCTTACTGGCTAAAACGTTTGCAATCCCCTTAGTGCCTTTTTAGGCAGGGTTCCCCTGATGGATATCCAAACACAGTAAACTCCATTCTGGATAATATGAAGGTAGCATGCTGATTACCAGAAATTTAAACAAAAAAATCTCTGAGCTTGAGGTCTTCCTTAACTTTGAAGCCATTAGCATTTGTATAATTACAGAAACATGCTTCCATTGTAGTGATAGCAGTCCCTGCTTTCCAGAGTACAGTGTCTATTATGCATTCAAATCGAATGGAAACTGGGGAGGGGGTACTTATATTTATCCATAACTCTATTGCTTCTCACCAGATTTAATATGATATTCAAGTAAATTAATTATCACACTATAGCCAATAACAGATCGCCATCTACCATCCCTTCAGAGCATTCTGCATGCTATGTCCCCTTTGTAGCATGCATATTACCTTAACCAGTTAGAAAAGTTAGCAGTTGATCCAAATACCTATCTTATGTGTGATTTTCACTATCTACCCATAAACTAGCAAACAATTACTACTAACAATATGTCAATCCACTTGACCAAATATATGGACTCTGTAAATGCCAATGCACTTGACCAAATAGGCCCCTATCCACAACAGGTGTTAAACTTCTTGATGCATCCACACAAACATTCTCTCCAATTGCACCACCCCTCTTGTTACCCTCTCCCTAATCAAATCTGATCATCTTGCTGTAATCTTCTCTATAAAAACCTGCTTTCTGTCCTGTAATAACTTCTCTAAATTCCAGAATTACTCCAAAACGAATTATATGCAATTCACTGATTTTAATGATAATCACAAATGTTATAGCTCCCAGGTAAACCTTGTAACTAAGGTTGCTCCCTGCTGCACTGAATTTTACTCTCTCTTGAATAGATACGCTAAAGCATCCATACCAATTCAGTGTAAGCACAGTGGCAAGTTTAAAACTAAACTCATATGGTAGAACTATCATAACAACATCTCTATAATAATAAAAGAAAGCTTGTGGTCATCATTAAAAGATGTCTACTTCATTATTATAAAAGAGATTTCAAACTGGTAAGTAAGTCTCACAAGCTAGCCATCAGAAGCATTGCCAGGATGGGGTGAATGGGACAACTATCAAGGGTGCAACATGTTAGGGGAAGCGATCAGAAGTAGCTGATCAGTGTTCAGTTCAATACTACATCTGAATGCCAGTACTGCACTTGCACTGAAGCACTTTAGCACCTGTGTGCAGCAGGCATAAATTGTAGCAGCTACTTGCTACAAATGTAACATGCAGTTTGCTAAAGTTTAAAAGACAGAAGAGTTTTTTTTTGTCCTCAACTTAAAGTTGGGGGTGCCAGAATTGTTATCTACACCTCTGTTTACCATTAGGAAATGTAAGGCCATCTATTAACTAATTCAAAATGCCTTATTCAGCTATATTAGGAAGCTTAGAAGTAATTGTTTTACTGAACTTATTCCCAATAATACCTCCCTCTCTAACCCGAAGGACATTGATAATATGTTTGCAGACAAATTCTATTCCAACTTCACTCCACTCAATTTCCCTTCTCTCCCCTTCATGGCCTTTCACAAGAGATGAATTTGGGCCAAGTCCTTTTAACCCTTTCCAAAATTAAAAACACTACTTCCATGGGTCCTGACAATATCCCTGGATGCCTGCTGAGAATTGTAAATTCCCACTTGGCAAACCCCCTCCACCAACTCTTCAGCCTGAGTTTCTACACCGGTTATGCCCCTAAGGGGTGAAAAGTTGTAGTGCCCTTGCATAAAAAGTTATCTCTCTACCAACCCTGGGAATTAGAGGCCTATTAGTCTTGACAGTATTATTTGC